>NC_069505.1:173959994-174259994 GCF_027579735.1 Bombina bombina
AAGCTAAGTCTAACCCTAACACTAACACCCCCCTAAGTTAAATATAATTTTTATCTAACGAAATAAATTAACTCTTATTAAATAAATAATTCCTATTTAAAGCTAAATACTTACCTGTAAAATACATCCTAATATAGCTACAATATAAATTATAATTATATTATAGCTATTTTAGGATTAATATTTATTTTACAGGCAACTTTGTAATTATTTTAACCAGGTACAATAGCTATTAAATAGTTAAGAACTATTTAATAGTTACCTAGTTAAAATAATAACAAATTTACCTGTAAAATAAATCCTAACCTAAGATATAATTAAACCTAACACTACCCTATCAATAAAATAATTAAATAAACTACCTACAATTACCTACAATTAACCTAACACTACACTATCAATAAATTAATTAAACACAATTGCTACAAATAAATACAATTAAATAAACTATCTAAAGTACAAAAAATAAAAAAGAACTAAGTTACAGAAAATAATAAAATATTTACAAACATAAGAAAAATATTACAACAATTTTAAACTAATTACACCTACTCTAAGCCCCCTAATAAAATAACAAAGCCCCCCAAAATAAAAAATTCCCTACCCTATTCTAAAATACAAATATTACAAGCTCTTTTACCTTACCAGCCCTGAACAGGGCCCTTTGCGGGGCATGCCCCAAGAATTTCAGCTCTTTTGCCTGTAAAAAAAAACATACAATACCCCCCCCCAACATTACAACCCACCACCCACATACCCCTAATCTAACCCAAACCCCCCTTAAATAAACCTAACACTACCCCCCTGATGATCTTCCTACCTTGTCTTCACCATGCCAGGTTCACCGATCCGTCCTGGCTCCAAGATCTTCATCCAACCCAAGCGGGGGCTAGACATCCACTGAAGAAGTCCAGAAGAGGGTCCAAAGTCTTCCTCCTATCCGGCAAGAAGAGGACATCCGGACCGGCAAACATCTTCTCCAAGCGGCATCTTCTATCTTCTTCCATCCGATGACGACCGGCTCCATCTTGAAGACCTCCAGCGCGGATCCATCCTCTTCTTCCGACGACTAGACGACGAATGACGGTTCCTTTAAGGGACGTCATCCAAGATGGCGTCCCTCGAATTCCGATTGGCTGATAGGATTCTATCAGCCAATCGGAATTAAGGTAGGAATTTTCTGATTGGCTGATGGAATCAGCCAATCAGAATATAGTTCAATCCGATTGGCTGATCCAATCAGCCAATCAGATTGAGCTCGCATTCTATTGGCTGTTCCGATCAGCCAATAGAATGCGAGCTCAATCTGATTGGCTGATTGGATCAGCCAATCGGATTGAACTATATTCTGATTGGCTGATTCCATCAGCCAATCAGAAAATTCCTACCTTAATTCCGATTGGCTGATAGAATCCTATCAGCCAATCGGAATTCGAGGGACGCCATCTTGGATGACGTCCCTTAAAGGAACCGTCATTCGTCGTCTAGTCGTCGGAAGAAGAGGATGGATCCGCGCTGGAGGTCTTCAAGATGGAGCCGGTCGTCATCGGATGGAAGAAGATAGAAGATGCCGCTTGGAGAAGATGTTTGCCGGTCCGGATGTCCTCTTCTTGCCGGATAGGAGGAAGACTTTGGACCCTCTTCTGGACTTCTTCAGTGGATGTCTAGCCCCCGCTTGGGTTGGATGAAGATCTTGGAGCCAGGACGGATCGGTGAACCTGGCATGGTGAAGACAAGGTAGGAAGATCATCAGGGGGGTAGTGTTAGGTTTATTTAAGGGGGGTTTGGGTTAGATTAGGGGTATGTGGGTGGTGGGTTGTAATGTTGGGGGGGGGGTATTGTATGTTTTTTTTTACAGGCAAAAGAGCTGAAATTCTTGGGGCATGCCCCGCAAAGGGCCCTGTTCAGGGCTGGTAAGGTAAAAGAGCTTGTAATATTTGTATTTTAGAATAGGGTAGGGAATTTTTTATTTTGGGGGGCTTTGTTATTTTATTAGGGGGCTTAGAGTAGGTGTAATTAGTTTAAAATTGTTGTAATATTTTTCTTATGTTTGTAAATATTTTATTATTTTCTGTAACTTAGTTCTTTTTTATTTTTTGTACTTTAGATAGTTTATTTAATTGTATTTATTTGTAGCAATTGTGTTTAATTAATTTATTGATAGTGTAGTGTTAGGTTAATTGTAGGTAATTGTAGGTAGTTTATTTAATTAATTTATTGATAGTGTAGTGTTAGGTTAATTGTAGGTAATTGTAGGTAGTTTATTTAATTATTTTATTGATAGGGTAGTGTTAGGTTTAATTATATCTTAGGTTAGGATTTATTTTACAGGTAAATTTGTTATTATTTTAACTAGGTAACTATTAAATAGTTCTTAACTATTTAATAGCTATTGTACCTGGTTAAAATAATTACAAAGTTGCCTGTAAAATAAATATTAATCCTAAAATAGCTATAATATAATTATAATTTATATTGTAGCTATATTAGGATGTATTTTACAGGTAAGTATTTAGCTTTAAATAGGAATTATTTATTTAATAAGAGTTAATTTATTTCGTTAGATAAAAATTATATTTAACTTAGGGTGGTGTTAGTGTTAGGGTTAGACTTAGCTTTAGGGGTTAATACATTTATTAGAATAGCGGTGAGCTCCGGTCGGCAGATTAGGGGTTAATAATTGAAGGTAGGTGTCGGCGATGTTAGGGAGGGCAGATTAGGGGTTAATACTATTTATGATAGGGTTAGTGAGGCGGATTAGGGGTTAATAACTTTATTATAGTAGCGCTCAGGTCCGCTCGGCAGATTAGGGGTTAATAAGTGTAGGTAGGTGTCGGCGACGTTGAGGGGGGCAGATTAGGGGTTAATAAATATAACATAGGGGTCGGCGATGTTAGGGGTAGCAGATTAGGGGTACATAGGGATAACGTAGGTGGCGGCGATTTGCGGTCGGAAGATTAGGGGTTAATTATTTTAAGTAGCTTGCGGCGACGTTGTGGGGGGCAAGTTAGGGGTTAATAGATATAATACAGGGGTCGGCGGTGTTAGGGGCAGCAGATTAGGGGTACATAAGTATAACGTAGGTGGCGGTCGGCAGATTAGGGGTTAAAAATTTTAATCGAGTGGCGGCGATGTGGGGGGACCTCGGTTTAGGGGTACATAGGTAGTTTATGGGTGTTAGTGTACTTTAGGGTACAGTAGTTAAGAGCTTTATAAACCGGCGTTAGCCAGAAAGCTCTTAACTCCTGCTATTTTCAGGCGGCTGGAATCTTGTCGTTAGAGCTCTAACGCTCACTGCAGAAACGACTCTAAATACCAGCGTTAGAAAGATCCCATTGAAAAGATAGGCTACGCAAATGGCGTAGGGGGATCTGCGGTATGGAAAAGTCGCGGCTGTAAAGTGAGCGTTAGACCCTTTAATCACTGACTCCAAATACCAGCGGGCGGCCAAAACCAGCGTTAGGAGCCTCTAACGCTGGTTTTGACGGCTACCGCCGAACTCTAAATCTAGGCCTTGGTATTCTTAGTTGAAAGCTAAACCTAGGAGGTTCATATGCTAATTTTTAAGCCCTTAGAGGCTGCCTCTTAGCTCAGGGCATTTTGACAGTTTTTCACCACTAGAGGGTGTTAGTTCATGTGCGTCATATAGATAACACTGTGCTCATGCACGTGGAGTTCCAGTGAGTCAGCTCTAATTGGCTAAAATGGATGTCTATCAAAAGAACTGAAATAAGGGGGCAGTTTGCAGAGACTTATATTTAAGGTAATCACAGAGGTAAAACGTGTATTTATATAACTGTGTTGGTTATGCAAAACTAGGTAATGAATAATAAAGGGATAATCTATCTTTTTAAACAATAGAAATTCTGGTGTAGACTGTCCCTTTAAGGTTATAGCTTCCCTGAACTTTTGGCAATATTTGTCCTGACAGTGACATTTTAAATATTGCAGAATTCCAAATGTTATTTAAAATGTCTGTATTCTGAGCGTGACATTTCAATAGTAAAGCAAAAGAAAAGCTAAAAACACAATAAATGTAATGATATAGTACAAGCTGGCCGCACACAATTTCTGCTGGTTTTAACTTAAACATTTTTGACAACATTTTATTATGCAAATAATATTTTGAACATGTTTAAAGGGACAGGGAACCTTTCATGATTCAGATAGAGCATACAATTTCAAACAACTTTCCAATTTACTTCTATTATCAAATCTGCTTCATTCTTTTGTTATTCTTTGCTAAAGGAACAGCATTACACTACTGGCAGCTAACTGAACACATCTAGATAACCAATCACAAGAGACAAATGTGTGGCACCAATCAGCTGCTAGCTACCACTAATGTAGGATATGTGCGTATTCTTTTTCAGCAAGGGATACCAAGAGAACGAAGCACATTTGAAAATAGAAGTGAATTTAAAAGTGTCTTAAAACTGCATTCTCTATCTGAATCATGCACGTTTAATTTTGACTTTCCTATTCCTTCAATTGTTACTGTTTCATATTCATTATTCAGGATAGCTTTTTTCCCCTTATACAACGTCCTTTTAATTGAATAGTTTTGTAGTGGTGAAGGTACCAGGACAAATCCTTTATTAATGTTAACCAGTAATTAACTGTCTAATCAATCATTAGTTAACCTTAATTATTGAATGCATTCATTAATTGTAGTTTGTTGTAGTAAACTATATTTAACAATCTTCATAATCTTTGTGTTGTTTCTGTAGTTTGTTTGCACACTGTGTTTTGATTCGTGATGTGCATTCGTTTTGTTATGAATGTCAATTCGTAACAAAAATGCGGATATTCATTTGGTTTTAACTATCAAACAAATTTCCGAATGAATGCACTAACTAATTTAAAGAATAATTAATATAATTCATGAATATATTAGTTATTCTTTAAATTAAGTGTATTACCTTTAGCAAACTGAGGATCCGCACTAATCCCCTTGGTAGACCCCCGGGCTGCGATAATGCTTCTATTAGCCCATTAGCGCGGCACATCTCTTCATTAGCGTTGCACATCCCTTCTCCTTTAGTGTAGGCAGGGGGGCACGCTAATTCAGCCATCTTTACAGAGTCCAGGCCCACGCTAATAGGAGAATTCAGAAGCATTGGACTCTGTGAAGAAGGGTTGGATTAGTGTGGCCCCCTGATTTCGCTAAATGAGAAGGGATTCGCCACACTAATGTACATGTAGCGTCCTGGGGGGCCGCACTAATAAGAGCATTAGCATGGCCCAGGAGTCTATAAAGAAGAAGAGAATTAGCACAGCTCCCCAGTGTGCTACAGGTAAGTATCGAAGTGACAGGAGTAGAAAACATTTATATTAGTTTTAAAAACTTATGTAAATGTTAATGAATATTCAGTATTTGGTTTGTTTTAAACTAACCGAATACAGAATAGTGCAGCACACAGATATTCAGAAAAACTAACTTTTCAGAATATTCGTTCCGAATGATTCATCTAAATTCAAGCCTAGTTTTGATACAATGGGGCCGATTTATCAAGTGTCTGGCGGAAATTCTCCGCTGTAGCGATCATGTCCGCCAGACATTGATAAATGCAGACAGCACACACTGTCTGCATTTATCATTGCACAAGCAGTTCTAGTGAATCGTATTAGATCAGGCGGATTGATGTCCGCAGCCTCAGAGGCGGTGTATGAGTTAAGGAGCAGCGGTTTTAAGAAGGCTTGTGCGGAAACAGCGGTATAAGGCCCCATTCGGGCCGTGATAAATCGGCCCCATTGTTACCACTACTCTTTTTATAAATTTGGGATATTTTTCTGCAAATTCTTAATATTATTTAGTGCATAATTTATGATGAAGAGTGTTACATAGATGTAAAATACATAAGAGCTCTGTAGACTTCATGTGGTATGATTTAAAGGGACAGTCAAGTCAAAATTAAACTTTCATGATTCAGATAGGACTTTGATTTTAAACAACTCTGCAATTTACTTTTATCATAAAATTTGCTTTGTTCCCTTGGTATTCTTTTATTTAAAGCTAAACTTAGGTAGGCTCAAATTGATTTCGAAACCGTTGAAGGTCACCTTATTTATAGTGCACTTTGACAGTTTTCCACAGCAGTTCATGTGTGCCATATAAAATTGTGCTCACTACCATTGCGTTATTTTTGAGTCAGCACTGATTGGCTAAAATGCAAGTCTGTCAAACAAACTGAAATAAGGGGGCAGTCTGCTGAGGCTTAGATACAAGGTAATCACAGAGGTAAAAAGTGTATTAATGTAACTGTGTTGGTTATGGAAAAACTGGGGAATGGGCAATAAAGGGATTATCTATCTGGTTTAAAAGCACAATGATATCAGAACATGTATTCTCATTTTAAGCAATTGTTTGCATTTTGTTTGCTATAAAAAAATGTTTTTTTGCTGAGTGCTCTAAATTTAGATATGATATAAAAGGAAATCTAACGGCTGTGTGTACAGTATATAGCTGAGTCACCGTATTAGTCATATGGAAGCACAGTAATATAATTATATTTACTCTCTGTGTGTTCTACTAATACATCAGGAAATAGCAATACCATTTGAATGGCCAATTTCATGAAGTGGTCACAACTAGCCTCAAGTCATTATACAGTAATCACTTAATGGAATGCTAACCATAAAAGCAATTCTTGCATCATTTGACATCTCCCTTAAAATAGTGCAGGGAGTCAGTGTTAAATATATTGTTATTCAGTATGTGATGCCTCCTGGTTAAACGCATTTATTCAGTATACGGTTTGTTTTATTTTTATTAGAGATGTAATTAAAGGGACAGAAAGGTCAAAACTGAAATGGGCACTTAAATTTAAACAGAAGAATTTTTGCAATATATTTCTATTAGTAAAAATGATTCTACTAAAAGTTATAACTGCTTATCAACGGCATACACACATATCCTGTGAGGTCCCATGCACCAGCATTCAAACAGCATGCCTGCACATTAAGGCATACACTGTCGGCATTTATCTTTGCAGCAGCAGTTCTGCTTGTGCAATACCACCCCCTGCAGATTTGCGGCCAATCGGCCGCTAGCAGGGGGTGTCAATCAACCTGATCATATTTGATCAGGTTGATTTCTGTCTGCGGCCTCAGAGCAGGCGGACCAGTTATGGAGCAGCGGTCTTTAGACCGCTGCTTCATAACTTCTGTTTCCGGCAAGCCTTAAGGCTCGCGGGGAAACAGGGGCATCAAGCTCCATTCTGAGCTTGATAAATCGGCCCCCAAGTCTTCACTGATGCAATACTCACCACCCCTAGCTCTCTGATCATCTTGATCCTATAGTTACATGAAGCATATGTGTGTTTGCCGCTGAAACACTAATCATTTACTAGAAGCATTTTTGGTAATGGAAATATATTGCAAAAATGTTTCTATTTAAAATGCATTTATGGACATTTAATTTGTGATCTTTCTATTACTTTAAGGAGGAGAGAGATACTTGGGTGAACATCTGGTAACAATGAAATACAGAATTTTGCTACTAAAATACATAAGTACAGACAGCTCTCTGTTTACACTAGAGTTCTATTCCTGAAGGAAAAATGTGTAAAATTAACCTAATTGTATAATGAAAGTCAATGGGAATTTAATTATTTATATTCAAGGCCTATTTCATAATTCACTTAATATTTTATTCAAAGCTATAAAAGGCAAACGTGAAAGTAATATGATCTAATCTAAATCTAGTAGCTATTCCAGTTTGCTGGAGAGATTCTGTATAGAGGAATGGTCTTAGATCCCTTGCCATGTATTCTCCAACCTCATCAGGCATATATATTACATATATATTTGAACAAACAATCAAAAGGTTAAACAATATATATGTATATAAAACTGAAACAGAATCAGAAGCGAACCAGGATTTCTTTAAATCAACAAATTTATTGATGTTTCGGGGAATAAAACTCCCCTTTTTCAGAACAACAAATATGCACACAAACCGTGCTTAAATACAGTGAAAAACAAACAGGTACCTCCTTCTTCCTGTCAAAAAGGGCGCCAAATCTACATCATTTCCGGTATAGGCTAATGTGACCCTAGAAGTTTACAACATTCACTTCCTGGTATAAAATACAAACTTTTTATATAACACAGTTGTGAACAAAAGGGCTTCCCATTTGTATTTCCAGTAGCCCCATGTGTTAAACAACTCATCAATCTGTAATGCTTTGTTACATTGTGACTTCCAATATAATATATCTTTTTCGTGTGTTGCCTATAGCGTGTTCAGTGTTACACTACCCGTGTTTACGCAACCTCTTTACCGGAAGTTACGTCACTCTCAGGAGTTTTAGACAAACAGTGTCAGTGCGTTAGAAAAAGCTCTGCAGGATGCAAATTTTGAGAGGAGGGGTATGTGATTGTTTGGCACATTTTCTCACTATGGGGCCTATTTATTAATGTGCGAGCAGACATGATACGATATTGCGGATCATGTCCGCCGCACATCGATAAATGCCGACAGCAAACGCTGTCAGCATTTATCATTCGAGGACTTTCAGCGATGTCTGTCCGCCGCCTCAGAACAGGCAGGCAGGTTATGGAGCAGCGGTCTTTAGAAGGGTCGCCAGAAACAAGGGGCTTCAAGCTCCATACGGAGCTTGATAAATATGCCCCTATATATTGTGGCATTTCACACTGTTTGTTTACACTGATCTGATGAAAGGGACAGTTGGTCTCTGAAACGTCATTGCATTAAAGTTAACACTATTTGTCTAAAACTCCTGAGAGTGCATCCTTTATTCAGGACTATTCATTACATGTTTGCACCCAGGTGGCTGATCTTTGGAGGGAGGATTTGTTTATTGTTGTATTGTGTATATATATATATATATATATATATATATATATATATATATATATATATATATATATATATATAGATACAGTTGTATGCAAACGTTTAGGCACCCCTGACAATCTCCATGATTTCCATTTTTAAATAATTGGGTGTTTGGATCAGCAATTTCATTTTGATCTATCAAATAATTGAAGGACACAGTAATATTTTAGTAGTGAAATTAGGTTTATTGGATTAACAGAAAATGTGGAATATGCATCAAAATGAAATTAGACAGGTGCATAAATTTGGGCACCCCAACAGAAATATCGCAATAATGTTTAGTAGAGCCTCCTTTAGCAGAAATAACAGCCTCTAGACACTTCCTATAGCCTGTAATGAGTGTCTGGATTCTGGATGAAGGTATTTTGGAACATTACTCCTTGCAAAACATCTCCAGTTCAGTTAGGTTTGATGGTTGCCGAGCATGGACAGCCCGCTTCAAATCACCCTACAGATTTTCAATGATATTCAGGTCTGGAGACTGGGATTACCATTTCAGAACATTGTACTTGTTCCGCTGCATAAATGCCAGAGTTGATTTTGAGCAGTGTTTTGGTTCGTTGTCTTGTTGAAATATCCAGCTAACTTCAACTTTGTGACTGATTCCTAAACATTATTCTCAAGTATCTGCTGATATTGAGTGGAATCCATGCGACCCTCAACTTTAACAAGATTCCCATTACCGGCATTGGCCACACAGCCCCACAGCATGATGGAACATCAACAAAATTTTACTGTGGCTAGCAAGTGTTTGTCTTGGAACGCTGTGTTCTTTTGCCGCCATGCATAATGCTCCTTGTTATGACCAAATAACTCAATCTTTGTTTCATCAGTCCACAGCACCTTCTTCCAAAATGAAGCTGGCTTGTCCAAATGTGCGTTTGCATACCTCAAGCGACTCTGTTTGTGGAGTGTTTGCAGAAAAGGCTTCTACCGCATCACTCTCCCATACGCTGAGTTGTTGAACGATGCACAGTGACACCATCTGCAGCAAGATGATGTTGTAGGTCTTTGGAGGTGATCTGTGGGATGTTTTTGACCGTTCTCACCATGTTTTGCCTTTGCCTCTCTGATATTTTACTTCTGGCCTTAACAAGAACTGTGCCTGTGGTCTTCCATTTCCTCACTATGTTCCTCAAAGTGGACACTGACAGCTTAAGTCTCTGCGATAGCTTTTTGTAACCTTCCCCTAATCCATAATGTTGAACAATCTTTGTTTTCAGGTCATTTGAGAGTTGTTTTGAGGCCCCCATGTCGACATTCTTCAGAGGAGAGTTAAAGAGAACAACAACTTTCAATTGGCCACCTTCAATACCTTTTCTCATGATTAGATGCACCTGTCTATGAAGTTCAAGGCTTAATGGGCTCACCAAACCAATTGTGTGTTCCAATTAATCAGTGCTAGGTAGTTACAGGTATTCAAATCAACAAAATGACAAGGGTGCCCAAATTTATGCACCTGTCTAATTTCGTTTTGATGCAAATTGCACATTTTCTGTTAATCCAATAAACCTCATTTCCAGGGGTCAAGTTGAGTGGGAACGCATGGGAACGAAGTTCCTGCACTAATTTTGCAGGAGGAACTTAGTTCCCACTGGACAGGGAACAGAAACACTTCAGTAAACACTGCTGTTGCTGGTGGGAGGAGCTGGAGCACAGTCTGGTTAGAGGGATAGTGAGATCCTCTAGTAATGGGCAGTAACACTTCCTACACTAAATGAAAGCCTTTCAGTGATCCCTGCAATGTGTGTAACACATGGTGCTTGCATTTCTGTGTGGCTTGCTCTGGGGTTATTTACCACCTTCAACAGAAATAGGACTATTGCACCTGAAGTGGGCGAGACTCTGTGACAGAGAAGGATTCTCAAGCCCGAAGACAACCATTCAACCCTTAATTGGATTTAATTAGCGTCCATTAACCAAAGTGTATAGATTATATACATATAAATACAGTGTGTGTTTGAAAGTAAGTGTGTGTGTATATATATATTTTATATACATTGTACTAATGTGAACCTATTTGAAAATAAAGTTATATATTCATTTTTTTCAATAAGTCCTGTGGGTGCCCTCCAATAACAATACTATTATATATATATATATATATATATATATATATATATATATATATATATATATATATATATATATATATATATATATATATATATATACTGTGGATATAAAAAGTCTACACACCCCTGTTAAAATGTCATGTTTTTGTGATGTAAAAAAATGAGACAAAGATAAATCATTTCAGAACTTTTTCCACCTTTAATGTGACCTATAAACTGTACAACTCAATTGAAAAACAAACTCAAATCTTTTAGGTAAAGGGAAATAAAAAAATAAAAAAAAATAATATGGTTGCATAAGTGTGAACACCCTTAAACTAATACATTATTGAAGCACCTTTTGATTTTATTACAGCACTCAGTCTTTTTTGTTAATGAGTTTTTCAGCATGGCACTTCTTGACTTGCCAACTCTTCTTTGCAAAAACACTCTAAATCTGTCAGAATGCGAGGGCATCTCCTGTGCACAGCCCTCTTCAGATCACCCCACAGATTTTGAATTGGACTCAGGTCTGGGCTCTGGCTGGGCCATCCCAAAACTTTAATCTTCTTCTGGTGAAGCCATTCCTTTGTTGATTTGGATGTATGCTTTGGGTCGTTGTCATGCTGAAAGATGAAGTTCCTCTTCATGTTCAGCTTTCTAGCAGAAGCCTGAAGGTTTTGTGCCAATATTGTCTGGTATTTGGAACTGTTCATTATTCCCTCTACCTTGACTAAGGCCCCAGTTCTAGCTGAAGAAAAACAGCCCCAAAGCATGATGCTGACACCACCATGCTTCACTGTGGGTATGGTGTTCTTTTGGTGATATGCAGTGTTGTTTTTGCGCCAAACATATCTTTTGGAATTATGGCCAAAAAGTTCAACTTTGGTTTCATCAGACCAGAACACCTTTTGCAACATGCTTTTGGGAAACTTCAGATGTGTTTTTGCAAAATTTAGCCGGGCTTGGATGTTTTTTTTTGTAAGAAAAGGCTTCCGTCTTGCCACTCTACCCCATAGCCCAGACATATGAAGAATACGTGCGATTGTTGTCACATGTACCACACAGCCAGTACTTGCCAGATATTCCTGCAGCTCCTTTAATGTTGCTGTAGGCCTCTTGGCAGCCTCCCAGACCAGTTTTCTTCTTGTCTTTTCATCAATTCTGGAGGGACATCCAGTTCTTGGAAATGTCACTGTTGCACCATATTTTCTTCACTTGATGATGACTGTCTTCACTGTGTTCCATGGTATATCTAATGCCTTGGAAATTCTTTTGTACCCTTCTCCTGACTGATACCTTTTAACAATGAGATCCCTCTGATGCTTTAGAAGCTCTCTGCGGACCATGGCTTTTGCTGTAGGATGCGACTAACAAAATGTCAGGAAAGACCTACTAGAGCAGCTGAACTTTATTTGGGGTTAATCAGAGGCCATTTAAATGATGACAGGTGTGTACTGACTCCTATTTAACATGATTTTGAATGTGATTGCTTAATTCTGAACACAGCTACATCCCCAGTTATGAAAGGGTGTTCACACTTATGCAACCATATTATTTTATTTTTTTATTTTTATTTCCCTTTACCTAAAAGATTTCAGTTTGTTTTTCAATTGATTTGTACAGTTAGCTGTATAACAAAGCTAAAAACAGCGACCTTTTCGAGTCAACACAGACCCTTAGACTAAGGGTCTGTGTTGACTCGAAACGTCGCTGTTTTTAGCTTTGTTTGTTACCTCAATAAAGTGAAATTTTTTATCAAGAAGTGCTGACGCTATTTGTTTTACCATATTTCTATATATGTGGGCTGGCAGACCCCACTCAGCATACGTGCACTACTCTAATTCTGCTGAAATATGCTGAAAAAATGCTGAAATAATAGCATAAAGAAAGGTGCTGGACTTACCTGTTGAAACTGTATATATATATATATATATAGGTCCAGATTATTAATGGAGCGCAAACGTTTCAATGCAAGCATTATCGGGTGTTCACATTTGTTGCGTGCAAGTTAAATTGCGCTCATATTACATGTAGAAATGTGATTGCTTGAGTGCAATTGCTCGTCGGGTTAGTGCGTCCTCAGAGCTGTGGTCAACTGTTTCGCAAAACAAAAAAGTGTCACAAAACACATCAAAAAGTTATTACACAATACAGTTACACTCATAATAACACTCATATTAACACTAATACTCACTAACACTAATAATAAATATTAAAAAAAGATATTGCACAAAAAATGTATAAGGGCTCAAAGATATGAGATCTTAGGTGTTAGACAAAAAGGCAGGCAAAGGGATTTAACATATCTATCTATCTATCTATCTATCTATCTATCTATCTATCGATGTCTATGTATGTATATATATATATATATATATATATACACACACACATGTATTTATGTATTTATATGTGTATATATGTATTACAAACATATATACATATATAAACACATAAATACATATGTACACACACACACACACACATATATATATATATACAGTATATATATATATATATATATATATATATACATTGGAGCCCTTTGCAGTTAAGTTGATGAAAACATGAAAAAGCATATTTATGCAATATTCATATTTAATAAAGTGTTATAATGTGTATTTACTGTAAATATTTCACATTTCAATGTTCTGCACATAGTAGAAAATGTTCTTAGTATTTCTAAATAGATAATCCTATATACAGTATATCTGTATATATCTATACCTATATATAATCATGTATATCTATGTAGAGATATATGTTACTAAAATACCATCAGATATATGTAGAAATATGTATTTATGAATAAATAGAGCACATTCTTCTATGTGAAGAAGATTGGAATGTGAAATATTCATATTTTCTTGTCGGGTTAGTGCACATGAGAAAAAATGGGATCGGGTTTGCACGCAAGTAGGTTTTTAGGGGTTTTTTTTTACATTTTTTTCACATTTTTTTTATGGGGAAATATGTTATTGTGAAATAAATGTGATAATAATAAAATACACAAAGTTCATATAAGGATATGTAGGTTCTTCCTTAGAATCTCCAATCTTCTGATGTTTCTTATTTCATTCTCATAGAAAGGAAACAAAATTGTACCACATAGTGTAACTCTGTAACACTGTCCGAGAGATGTAAGATACTTGTATACAAATGGTTACTCACATGGGTTGGAGCTATAACCAAGCTCAGGTAAATGCGCCTATGTTATTGTGCTCGCAATATTCTGAGTTCGGCTTTTTGCACTTGAGTTAGCGCAAGAGCAATAACTTTTTACTTTCAACGCATAGTACGAGCACAACCTGATGCACGCAAAAAGTTTACTTCTTGCACAATCAGCGCTCTAGCCAAAGTAATAAATAGTGCTCCACTCGTAGTCTGGCCCATAAATTTTAACCAGCACTTGCCAAAGTATTAGAATTAAGCAAAGGACATGACCAGTCATGCTGTTGAGAACTGTTCCACAGGGAAGACACAAATTATCATCCATACAGAGCAGTGCCCAAAAGATTATAATCTGTATATACCATAATTTACAAGGCACTCCATTCCAATCTCTCTATGTGTCTTTCCCAGTGTCTGGGTACAGCAAATTGTATTGCGGGACACAGTTCGTGGGAGCCGTTTCTTCTTAAGACAACCATGCCCGGACCTCCCAAAATTATAATGATGACAAATTAAACTGCAAATGTTACTGTGTCGGCTATTATCACTATTTAGCTCATCTCACACAGTAAACGTATTACGGCACATAAACTTTCCGTACCTCCATACGCAGCGATTACCATCAGACATATGCATGAAGGTCCTCTTCAGGGGCTGGTGTCCAACAGCTACAACCACCGCAGCAGAATCCTGAATCATCCAGTCTCTAGACTTAATTTTTATTGTAATAAAGGGACATTCCAGACAAAATTGGAATTTAATAGAAGTAGTTGTGTAATATACATGTATTAGCAAAAATGCTTCTAATAAAAGGTACAGCTGTTAAAGTGTATTTAAATATGCACCGTGCACCAGCATTTAAAACACAGAAGTTACTCAGAGAGCCTAAGATACTTGTACCATTTGGTAATGACTCAGTTTGTTAATTGCTGACATGATAAAATGCTGGTGCACTGAGAATATCTAGCTATGCTTAACATGTACGTGCAAGAAGCATTTTGGCCAATCCATGTATTTTGCAAATATGTTTTTATTCAAAGATGTAAGTCATCTATGTGCATTTAAATTTGAACAGAATGCCCCTTTAATTGTTTTTGGCCCCCGTCAGCCATTAAAATTACTTTTAGTACAAATAATGACATCTGGCACATTTACAAAGTTGTTGGATTATCTTTTTGCAGCAGGGGACTGTTTGATGGTTCCATTCAATTGTACAGCAGCTGATTATAATTTGGGCACACACTCTGAGCAAAAAATTGCTTTTGTCTTGTTGCACTCGGTCCTTAATTGGTTAGCATTTTCAAGATCCTCTCCTAGGCATAAGGATGTAAATGTATTTTTTAAAATCTTTTTTTTTAACTAAATATTTCATTATAATGTAAATTAATTAGTTTAGTGCCTATTTTAAAATATATTTATTCATATTTATTTTAGTTAGGTCACTGAGTTGATCACAGCTGAAGGTTGCATGTGCAAAACCAGTGTTTCACCCCATTTTATTAAAGTTGTTAAAGGGATACTAAACCTATTTTTTTTTCTTTCATGATTCAGGTGGAGCAGCAATTTTGAACAACTTTCTAATTTACTCCTTTTATCAAATTTTCTTAGTTTTTCTTGGATCTGTATTTGAAAAGCAGGAATTGCTTTGGAGCCAGCTTACTTTTGGTTTAGGACCCTGGATAGCGTTTACTGATTGGTGGCTACATTTAGCCATCCAATCAGCAAGTGCAACCCTGGTGCTGAACCTAAAATGGGCCAGCATGCTAGCCTACATTCCTGTTTTTTCAATTAAGATACTAAGAGAACGAAGAAAAATTGATAATAGGAGTAAATTAGAAAGTTGCCTAAAATTTCCTGCTCTATCTGAATCATTAAAGAAAAAAATAGTTTAGTATCCCTTTAAGCATACTCTGAGATGCTAATTTCCATCTGAAAATTACCAGGTTGCTGGGTGTTAAATACATTGCGTCTTCAAGGACACTAAAGATAAAATTAAACTTTCATGATTCAGATAATGGGGCCCATTTATCATTGGTCTGTCCGACATGATCTTCTAAGCGGATCATGTATGACAGACATCGATGAATGCCGACAGCGTTATCATTGCACAAGCAGTTCTCGTTAAAAGTTTAAATAAAAAAAAAACAACAACAAAACTTTCCAATGTACATTTATTAATTTGTTCTGTCTTTTTATTTGCACACTTTCTGAGGCACCAGCTCCAACTGAGTGCATGCAAGAGTTCACAGTATATACCTATGAATATGTGGTTTGTTATTGGCTGCAGGCTGTCATGTGATACAGGTGGCAGAGAAATTGGAAGTAACTTTGAAATTTGTCAGAATAAAAATTCTACTACTCATTTGAAATTCGGATTAAAGTGTTGATCAAAATCTATATATGCGGTTTGTTATTGGCTGCTGGCTGTCATGTGATACAGGTGGCAGGGAAAATAAAAGTAACTTTGAAATTTGTCAGAAAAAAAATTCTTCTACTCAAAATCCTTTAGAAAAGCATAGTTAATGTTTTTCTTCAGAAAACCTCTACGTTTTGTATTGCATTATCTTTTTATTATGCATATGCTGATTGTGCAATTCTACTCTATTAACTGTCCTAAATACCACCAGTGGACACTGTGTGCCAAAATACTGCCCCTGAAGTGCCCATGCAAAAAGTCTCATATATTCTCTTACACAGTTTCAGATAATTATGGTATATATAACATCTATTTTAAAATACAACACAGCACAATGCAATTTTATGTTGTGATAGAATTTTATATTTCTATTCAACTATTTCATAAACGACAACTTTTAAAGATATTCAAATTTCTCTTCTCATTTTTTAATTACTCCAAATTTGATGCGTTTCTTATGAGCAAATGTGTTTTCTTTGTAATTCATTTTATAATTTATTTTAATCTTTTTCATTATACTGAAACTTATAGAAAAAAAATGACAGGATTGCCAGTAACTTCTATTAATATAATTATTTCAGAGAACCGCTTCAACTCACACAATGAAGGAAGAAAATTTCCTTCGCAGAAGATTTTCGTTGTGTCCCACAGCAATTACACCCCAAAAGAATGACGTGCCCCGACTAACACGCAACATGTCTTTTGGCACCGATCATGATATAAATATGCTCAACACAGGTTAGTTACTGTTTTTTATATATATATATATTTTTATTGCTGCAGCAGAAGTTTTAGTTTCATTCTGTCTATAGCCGGCAATCAAAGCCTAGTGACCTCATCTTGTAAAATTGCTGCTACCTGCATCTGTTGATCAATCTTAATGATTAGAAAATATATAGGTCTATTGTTTTTGTCTGCATAATGACCCTAAACATATAGGTGTACTGTAAAATTGTTTTCCCATTAACGTGTTTATAGGAACTAGCTTTTGCTTATTGAAACTGCAAGCATTTAAATAGGCTGAGCTTACAGGGAGAGCAGACCTCTCTATCTTTCTATCTATAAGCAAAGGCCTCCATATCTTATACCTCTTTTAGTAAAAACAAAGGCCAATACTTAAATAGAGCATTAAATCTATCTCACCCACCCCCACTGAGAGGATGCTTCCTCTTGTTTACAGAGGTTTTTTGTAGAGCATACTGCAGTAATCATAAATGAAGGTTTCAACAGGAAAATCAGCTATTTCATATTACAAAATACAGGTGAAAGGGCAATTTGTAAGTTATTTATTACACTCCAGCTAAAAGAGACAAAATGTAAAACAACAATATCCCTTTAACTCACAATAATATCTCTATGGTTTGGAAATTCACAGCTGTAACCTGATTAATTAAAGGGCACATTAAACCGTTGGGTATAACTACAGTAGGGGGGTTAATACTCATTATTATATTGTTTTTCCTTCAGTGTCTTTAGCTCTCTACAGAAGGATTCTCTTATTTCAACACATTAAAGCTGCTAGTTGCTGAATCTCCACATCTTCATACAGGGCCCCGCCATCTTAGAGTGCGTGTATTGTTGCACCCTGTGACAGAAGCAGTGGACAATGACAAACCAATGACATTGTCAGCCTTTAACAGATGTACCTTACACTTTTATTAAGTTTCCACAATACAGAGAAGCTTTACATTTGCATATTTTTATATAAAAGTTATATAACAAATATTAAAAATGCCCTTAAAATAATAAAGAAAAATGAAGCCTCTGTCGGCTAAACTGCTAAAGTGCAGATACAACTTGATAAAAGGAGATAAAATGTCACTGATCTGACAGCTCTTGTGCCACAGGGTGAAAGACTACTTAGGCTCCAAGATGGCGACTCAGAGTATGAAGATGTAGAGCTGTATTAACTGTCACCATTAAGGGATTAAAATAATGGCTCTGCAGGCAGAGAAGGAAACACAGTATCACGGTAAGCAGTACCAATGTAAATGTGCCAAGCAGTTTAATGTAATGTCCCTTTAAAAGTAAATTTATAGAAGTAAAAAATTATGGCACTACTTTGGAATATTAAAGGGACACTGAACCCAAATTTTTTCTTTTGTGATTCAGATAGAGCATGAAATTTTAAGCAACTTTCTAATTTACTCCTATTATCAATTTTTCTTCTTTCTCTTGGAATCTTTATTTGAAATGCAAGAATTTAAGTTTACATGCCGTCCCATTTTTGGTGAAAAACCTAGGTTGTCCTTGCTGATTGGTGGAGAAATTCATCCACTAATCAAAAACTGCTGTCCAGAGTCTGAACCAAGAAAAAAGCTTAGATGCCTTCTTTTTTATATAAAGATAGCAAGAGAACGAAGAAACATTGATAATAGGAGTAAATTAGAAAGTTGCTTAAAATTGCATGCTCTATCTGAATCTCGAAAGAACATTTTTGGGTTCAGTGTCTCTTAAAGAGAAAATTGCCACTAAAATAAAATCAGGCCTTCAGTGCCATATGTGTGTGGCTATTCAGTGCTATGTATCCTTATGTAACATTTACTAGTTCAACTAAGAGAAGTTGAAAAAATAAGATACATATTAGCACTCAGTTCCCTATATAAGTAATATGGTGGTTACATCAAAACAAAATATAAAATTAATCTTTATTAGAAATACTTAAAAATAAAAAAACATCTTACAGTGTATGGGTGGGTCTGGCATATCCCTACGTATCACGTAAGTTTGTGAGACTACAGCTGTAATTGGGCTCTTAATTTAGTTTTTAAAGGGACCTTAACCACTACAGATTATGAGTGGTTTGCTAACTGTTTTGCACGAGCAATATTGGGTTTATTTCGTCAGAAGGATCGCTCATATTACAAGGTGAAAGTAAATACAAACGTGTGAGCTCAATAGTGATTTACGGTATAATGATTACCGCAACTTTAAAGCTCTGGTTAACTGAAAAGAATTCACAAGACACATCAAAATGAAATTGAAAAGTACAGTTACACTCATAATAACAGTATCTTATAAAAATCATTCAAAATAAATATTGCACAAAAAAATTATAAGGGGTTAAAAATATGAGGTATCAGGTGTTAGAAAACATACAGATATATATAAATATATAAATATGTTTATATATGTGTACAAATGTATTTATGTATTTATATGTGTGTGTGTATATATATATATATATATATATATATATTTACAGACATATATACACATATAAACACAAGAAAACATATGGATACACACATACTGTATATACTTTTCATCTTTTATATATATATATATATATATGTGTGTGTGTGTGTATATATATATATATATATATATATATATTACCAAAAAAACATCAGCTATATACTGTATATAGAAATAAGTATTTATAAAGAAATAGGGTTTTTTCCACTTTTCTCGCTCCATTAGTACAATCACAATTTTTTAAGTTCATTTTTTTGCGTACGTCAGGTTAGTGCGCAAGTGAAAACTTTTTACTTTCAACTTGTAATATGAGCGCTACCCAACATGCGCAAAAAGTTTATTTCTAGCGGAGTTAACACTATAAATAGTGCTCCACTCGTAACCTGGCCCTAAATGTTTGTCTGATAGAATGATGTATTGAAAGCAAAGATCAGCCTGAAAGAAATGTTTTATTTTAAATTATATTATTTTTGTTATATTGAAAACGTGTAAATGTTTTGTGTCAATAAAGCAATGAGCGATGCCAAATTGTAGCCCAGGTTTCCTTATCTGCAGAGGCCAATTAGTGATAGTTATTAATAAGTCACTAGCGTGTGCAAACAATGTCTGAGGAGTATAGCAGTGTCAATTAGTGACAGCTCTTAATGAGTCACTAGCGCGTGCAAACAATGTCTGAGGAGTATAGCAGTGTCAATTAGTGACAGCTATTAATGAGTCACTAGCGCGTGCAAACAATGTCTGAGGAGTATAGCAGTGTCAATTAGTGACAGCTCTTAATGAGTCACTAGCGCGTGCAAACAATGTCTGAGGAGTATAGCAGTGTCAATTAGTGACAGCTATTAATGAGTCACTAGCGCGTGCAAACAATGTCTGAGGAGTATAGCAGTGTCAATTAGTGACAGCTATTAATGAGTCACTAGCGCGTGCAAACAATGTCTGAGGAGTATAGCAGTGTTAATTATGACAGCTCTTAATGAGTCACTAGCGCGTGCAAACAATATCTGAGGAGTAAAGCAGTGTCAATTAGTGGCAGCTATTATTAAGTCACTAGCGTGTGCAAACAATGTCTGAGGAGTATAGCAGTGTCAATTAGTGGCAGCTATTATTAAGTCACTAGCGTGTGCAAACAATGTCTGAGGAGTATAGCAGTGTTAATTATGACAGCTCTTAATAAGTCACTAGCGCGTGCAAACAATGTCTGAGGAGTATAGCAGTGTTAATTATGACAGCTCTTAATAAGTCACTAGCGCGTGCAAACAATGTCTGAGGAGTATAGCAGTGTTAATTATGACAGCTCTTAATGAGTCACTAGCGCGTGCAAACAATATCTGAGGAGTAAAGCAGTGTCAATTATGACAGCTATTAATGAGTCACTAGCGCGTGCAAACAATATCTGAGGAGTATAGCAGTGTCAATTAGTGGCAGCTATTAATAAGTCACTAGCGCGTGCAAACAATGTCTGAGGAGTATAGCAGTGTTAATTATGACAGCTCTTAATGAGTCACTAGCGCGTGCAAACAATATCTGAGGAGTAAAGCAGTGTCAATTAGTGGCAGCTATTAATAAGTCACTAGCGCGTGCAAACAATGTCTGAGGAGTATAGCAGTGTTAATTATGACAGCTCTTAATGAGTCACTAGCGCGTGCAAACAATGTCTGAGGAGTAAAGCAGTGTCAATTATGACAGCTCTTAATGAGTCACTAGCGCATGCAAACAATATCTGAGGAGTAAAGCAGTGTCAATTATGACAGCTATTAATAAGTCACTAGCGCGTGCAAACAATATCTGAGGAGTATAGCAGTGTTAATTATGACAGCTATTAATGAGTCACTAGCGCGTGCAAACAATATCTGAGGAGTAAAGCAGTGTCAATTATGACAGCTATTAATGAGTCACTAGCGCGTGCAAACAATGTCTGAGGAGTATAGCAGTGTCAATTAGTGACAGCGATTAATGAGTCACTAGCGTGTGCAAACAATGTCTGAGAAATATAGCAGTGTCAATTATGGAGTCTGCACTTATTCCTCTTACAGGAGTTGGAAACCTCACAATTTTCAGAGTTTAATTTTAAGAAAAGGGGTAAATTAATAAAACTATATTGCAAATTTATTTTATTACAGAAAACTAAACATTTTATATTACAATCTCAAAGAGTTTAATGGTCCCTTTAAGTTTAAATATGTTGTGAATTTAAAGGGACATGAAATATAACAATATAACCTAATAAATTATTTAGTTTATTCCTTTAGGACTAGATTATGAGTGGAGCGCTACATTGTGCTCCACTCAGTAATACAAGTGCACGTAAATGTGTGCTGGTATTACAAGTGTGCGGTTATGTGAACGCGACCTTCTGTTCGCATTTCCCATAAGCAAGCAATCACAAGAGCAGTGCATGTTTCCATAAGCTTCAATGGGAGCCTCGTTTTCATGTCGACAGACATGACAAACCACCTAGCGCTTATGTACATATATATTTATGTGTTTATATGTATATATATATAAATATATATAAGCATATACACATATATATATAGTGAAAACACAGTCCCCCATTGACCTCTATGTAAAAGCACTGTAGGTGCTGTTTGTTTTCTAAAACCCCACATCCCCTCACTTTATCCCCGTCTAACTGCTTTGTGCAGTTTTTTTTTTTTTTTAAATGTTCATCTTTATTTTTAATGTAAATGTACTGTACTGTTTATTTTGGGGGCAATTGGGGCATTTTTTTAATTTTTAACCAGAGTTCTGACCTTGCGCTAAGTGCAAAGTGAACCCGCGAACACGCGGTCACATTAACCAGCCACTTGTAATGTCTGAATCATGTCTTGTAATGTCTGGTTATTTAACGTGCGCCCGTAAACTGGACAAGTTTGCCCCTTTACGGGTGCACATAAAGGGGATATTAAAGTCAAAATTAATTTGCATGATTCAGATAGAGTCTGTAATTTCAAGATACTTTTAAATTCACTTCTATTTTCAAATGTGCTTTGTTCTCTTGGTATTCCTTGCTGAAAAAGAATATGCACGTATCCTACACTAGTGGAAGTTAGCTGCTGATTGGTACTTGCACACATTTGTCTCTTGTGATTGGCTGACTAGATGTGTTCAGCTAGCTGCCAGTAGTACAATGCTGTTCCTTCAGGAATTGATAACAAGAGAATGAAGCAAATTTGATAATAGACGTAAATTGGAAAGTTGTTTAAAATTGTATGTTCTATCCAAATCATGAAAGAAATGTTTGGGTTTCCTGTCCCTTTAAGATATCACTCCACTCGTAATCCGGCCCTTAGTATATAAAAAAATAAAAACAAAACATTATCGTAAAATACCTCTGGAACTGAGCTTTTTTCCCTAACTCCTGATAGGGTGTGTATGTATATATTTGTATATATACATATGTATTTGTTATGTTAAAGGGATATGAAACCCAATTTTTTTATTTTATGATTCTGATAGAGCATGCAATTTTAAGCAACTTTCTAATTTACTCCTATAATCAATTAAAGAGACACTGAACCCAAATGTTTTCTTTCGTGACTCAGATAGAGCATGCAATTTTAAGCAACTTTCTAATTTACTCCTATTATGAATTTTTCTTCGTTCTCTTGCTATCTTTATTTGCATCTAAGTTATTTTTTTGGTTCAGAACTTGTTTATTGGTCGGTTAAATCAATCCACCAATCAGCAAGAACAACCCACGTTGTCCACCAAAAATGGGCCGGCATCTAAACTTACATTCTTGCTTTTCAATTAAAGATACCAAGAGAATGAAGAAAATGTGATAATAGTAGTAAATTAGAAAGTTGCTTAAAATTACATGCTATATCTGAATCACAAAAGAAAAAATTTGGGTACAGTGTCCCTTTAAGTCTTATTTTTAGACTGGAGTTTGTCACCTATGGCAGCTATCCATTTGGGTATAAATACTAACACGTCTAAAAAAAATCTGAATTAGTAACTAACTAGGTCAAAAGAAATCTAAGCCACTGACTGAAAAACTGTGCTGATTCTGATGCAACATAACCATAATACTTTGCAAAACAAGTAGTGCAATGAATGTTCTTGAACTCCCTGAGGTCTCAATTAGTAGCTACATACCTTCATAACTGATGTAATTATTCATTTGTATGGTAATGTGTTTTGTAATGCTACATTCTTACAACAGGAAAAGACATGGAGAACACTGGTTTGTCAGCAATGAAGGATGAAATATCCCAGGCACCCAATGCTACTAATAAGGTATTGTATTCTTCTGAGTTCCCTAATGACTGCTGCAGCTAATGAAATGTGTGCACCGAACTGAGTCATTAGCAGGTGTTAGCAAAGTCACATATTCTGGGTAACCAAATCCTATTTACTATTACAGAATACAAATAGGAGGTGGAATGTTAAGTAATGCAGATACAGAAACAATGGAATATTTCTCAGCCTTCCTTTTAATATGGAATATGGTGCAGTAGAAAGGAATCAATATATATTGCATCATATTAATAGATACAGAATATATTTGAAAATATGAATGAGATTTAAAGGGGCAGTATACACCAATTGTCATATAACTGCATGTAATAGACCCTACTTTAAAGAATAATATGCACAGATACTGATATAAAAATCCAGTATAAAACCTTTTAAAACTTACTTAGAAGCTCCCAATTTAACACTGTTAATGAGATAAGCCTGAGACACCTACTGAACCCCCCCCCTCCCCTGCATATGAAAAGACTCATTATACAAACAGAAGCAGTCTGAAGTATGTATACACCAGTATACATCTAAAACTTTGGGGCTTGGTTAGGAGTCTGAAAATCAGCACAATGTTATTTAAAAATAAGCAAAACTATACAGTTTTACAAAACACACCCAGATGGGCTATATAAATGGATTATCTACAAAACATTTATGCAAAGAAAAATCTAGTGTATAATGTCCCTTTAAGACCAGGTTTAAACAGCTTAGGGAAAAATGTATCAAGCTGCATTAAAAGCATCTTAGACCTTGCGGTGCACGAGCAAGACTGCAACCTCATATTTAAGAAGCATTTACTGCTTTTTATACTCCTACGCCATCTCAGAGATGGTAGAGGTTAAACTCCCTAAATTTGCTTGTTCTAGGTGATTGACAAGCCCTGCTCCTTCGTGATTGGTTGAGCGGGAGCAGTGTGCAGGATTGCACCAGAACAAGAACACATGTGTAATGTTAGATTATGCCAAGGGATGCTGCATCACAAATGGTGTTTGCAACTGTAGAGGTTTCAGCTTGAGAACTTGTCTGTCTGCAGCTTGATACATTTTCTTGTTTATGTAATTAAAAACTAACAGACAGATTAAAATAAGCATATGCTGTGCACTTTCAAGCATATGTACTTAGAATGTGCACCAATACATTTCAAGTCATCCATGTATTCTCATGTGTATTTAAAAATAAATGCAACGGAATCGTGTATGGCTTGATTGTCACATGTATCGGAAATCAAGTAAAAGCTTGTATTGATGTCCTTGATATAATGTATAACATCAATAGTGATGTTATTGATATAATGTATAACATCAATAGTGATGTCATTGATATAATGTGTAATCATAAGATTGTTTTTTATTCAGTACTCTGGACAGCACTTTTTATTGGTGGATGAATTTATCCACCAATCAGCAAAAACAACCAAGGTTGTTCACCAAAAATGGGCCGGCATCTAAACTTACATTCTTACATTCCAAATAAAGATAGCAAGAGTGAAGAAAATTTGATAATAGGAGTAAATTAGAAAGTTGCTTAAAATGTCATGCTCTATCTAAATCACGAAAGAAAAAAATTGGGTTCAGTGTCCCTTTAATAGTCATCTCATTGATATAATTTGTAACATCAATAGTGATGTCATTGATATAATGTATAACATTAATAGTCATCTCATTGATATAATGTGTAACATCAATAGTGATGTCATTGATATAATGTATAACATCAATAGTGATGTCATTGATATAATGTATAAAATCAATAGTGATCTCATTGATATAATTTATAACATCAATAGTGATGTCATTGATATAATGTATAAAATCAATAGTGATGTCATTGATATAATTTATAACACCAATAGTGATGTCATTGATATAATGTGTAACATCAACAGTGATGTCATTGATATCATTTATAACATCAATAGTGATGTCATTGATATAATGTATAACATCAATAGTTATGTCATTGATATAATGTATAACATAACATCAATAGTGATGTCATTGATATAATGTGTAACATCACTAGTGATGTCATTGATATAATGTGTAACATCAATAGTGATGTCATTGATATAATGTGTAACATCAATAGTGATGTCATTGATATAATGTATAACATTAATAGTGATGTCATCAATATAATGTATAACATCAATAGTGATGTAATTGATATAATGTGTAACATCAATAGTGATGCCATTGATATAATGTATAACATCAATAGTAATGCCATTGATATAATGTATAACATCAATAGTGATGTAATTGATATAATGTATAACATCAATAGTGATGTCATTCATATAATGTGTAACATCAATAGTGATGTCATTCATATAATGTGTAACATCAATAGTGATGTCTTATATAATGTATAACATCAATAGTGATGTCCTTGATATAATGTGCAACATCAATAGCGATGTCATTGATATAATGTATAACATCAATAGTGAAGTCATTGATATAATGTATAAAATCAATAGTGATCTCATTGATATAATTTATAACATCAATAGTGAGGTCATTAATATAATGTGTTTGGGGGTTTTACATTTGGAATGTCTTAGCTTTCAGACATTTATTTTAAACTAAATAAATGTTTTTGGTACTTTTCCATTTAAGGCATGGCACTCTGAGAATTACTAACAGCTGGTCATTTAAGAAGGAGCTTGTGCGCGAGCTGTTACTTAGAGATGTTATTGTTTTATTCTTGCAGCTACTCCTCGTGCTTCCTGTGCTATTCCTCATGATTTAGATATCTACAATTGACACGTGTCTGTAGATGCTGGAGATCGGGTATTATCTGTTCTTTATCATGGGGAAATGCAACTTTTTCTTCTCATGCACTTTCACCACAGTAACAGTCTGAGGGCTAGATTACAAGTGGAGTGGTAGTTTGTGCTCGTGTTCGGCATTAAAACCACTTACAGTATGTTTTTGCATTCAGAGATTCGCACTCATATTACGAGTTGAAAGTAAAAAGTTTGCGCTCTCGTGTTCGCAAAGTTACAGTAACACAAGGACTTTGAGAAGTTGCGAACGCAAAATTGCATTCCCCCATACATCCACAATTAGCACAAACACGATCAGGGTTATTCAAAAGTGCAACATAAGAACATAATATTGCATATTTCATGATCCAATGTTCTGCACTTAGCAGAATTTGTTCTATTTATTCTTAAAGAGATATTTAAATATATATCTGATGGATTTTTGCACAAATATATATTTATACATATATATATATATATATATATATATATATATATAACACACAGAGAAAACCCAGCACTCACTTACAAGCTCTCAGCTAAGAATTAAAAGCAAAACTGGAAAGGTTAGTCACCGCATCTGGCCAAATGGGACAAGCTCAGGTACCACGTCAAGGTCCTCTCCAATACCTGAGACCCTAAAACAGCCACACAATGCAAGCTTTCAAATCCAAACAAACTGAAAACAAAAAAAGGGTGCACAGGAATATGTAATCACCCTAGACATATACAAAACACGGAAGGGAACTGCACTCTCATACCGGACCGGGTACACATCCTATGACCCTGCAACATGCTCAGCCCTGGGTGCCACTGGCACTCACAGGAAGCTGTGCTGTCCCCAGAGCCACAAGCAGTTAACCCCAGACAGGTCTGGGTGCAAGAACCATAGGGAAAATTACAAAACAAATTAATACAACACACAGAGAAAACCCAGCACTCACTTACAAGCTCTCAGCTAAGATTTAAAAGCAAAACTGGAAAGGTTAGTCACCGCATCTGGCCAAATGGGACAAGCTCAGGTACCACGTCAAGGTCCTCTCCAATACCTGAGACCCTAAAACAGCCACACAATGCAAGCTTTCAAATCCAAACAAACTGAAAACAAAAAAAGGGTGCACAGGAATATGTAATCACCCTAGACATATACAAAACACGGAAGGGAACTGCACTCTCATACCGGACCGGGTACACATCCTATGACCCTGCAACATGCTCAGCCCTGGGTGCCACTGGCACTCACAGGAAGCTGTGCTGTCCCCAGAGCCACAAGCAGTTAACCCCAGACAGGTCTGGGTGCAAGAACCATAGGGAAAATTACAAAACAAATTAATACAACACACAGAGAAAACCCAACACTCACTTACAAGCTCTCAGCTAAGATTTAAAAGCAAAACTGGAAAGGTTAGTCACCGCATCTGGCCAAATGGGACAAGCTCAGGTACCACGTCAAGGTCCTCTCCAATACCTGAGACCCTAAAACAGCCACACAATGCAAGCTTTCAAATCCAAACAAACTGAAAACAAAAAAAGGGTGCACAGGAATATGTAATCACCCTAGACATATACAAAACACGGAAGGGAACTGCACTCTCATACCGGATATATAATCATATATATATAGATGATTATATATAGGTATAGATATATACAGGTATATATATATAGGAATATACAGGGAGTGCAGAATTATTAGGCAAGTTGTATTTTTGAGGATTAATTTTATTATTGAACAACAACCATGTTCTCAATGAACCCGAAAAACTCATTAATATCAAAGCTGTGATGATCTTTATAATGTATTAGCAAACAGCAAGGAGAGAGAACAGGAATACAGACTTTATTCAGCAGCATCCATCTTAACAATAACTGCCCGCCCCCTCCAATCACATGACTAAAATGTTAACTGTTTGTAGTGCACAGAGTGAACTAAGCATAACTATTGAACTTAAACTATAACATAAAGCATACACATCATTACATCTTCCCCTTCAAATATGAAACACTTAATATGAGACAAAGTCTTCCCATATTTTTGGTTTAATAGCTCGACCATAACGAGAGAAAGTAACTGCTGGCTCACTAGCAGTACAATCAGTGTCAGGTTGAGAGTCATTCCCAGCATTATCGCAAGCTGATACACTTATGTTGTCCTCAAAGTCCTCAGTAGACTTTACATCCATGTTAGGGAATTCTGTGCATTCATTGCTTTGCTCTTTATTGTCATTGCTGCTTGGTTCCTCGAGTAGAGTATCAGCTGCAGTGTCTGGTCGAAGATGACGCCTGTTGCGTCTCAGTTTCTATCCACACTTGGTTTTGATTATATATGACCTTGGTGAATTAGCTTCACTGACAATTCGAGCAGGTTCCCATGTATCCCCAGTGACTCTGTGTCTCACAGCTTGCCCAGCCCTGAGTGGACCAAGTAACTTGGTAGATTTGTCAAAATACAGCTTTTGCTTTTTCATGTTTATGTTCCTCTGACCTGTTACCTGATCCTGTGGGATAGTCTGAGGCTGCAATTTCTGTGGTGCAATAGGCACTGTGGTCCTCAGTGCTCTACCCATGAGCAGCTGTGCAGGTGAACATAAACCCTCCATGGGTGTTGCACGATAGTTTAACAGGCCTAGGTACACATCCTGCCCTGATGATTGTGCTTTTCTGATAATGGATTTGGCTATGCCAACATACTTCTCAGCTAAACCATTGGCCTGTGAGTGATACGGACTTACTGGTTTGTGCCTGACTCCCCATTCACGCAGAAAGCACTGGAATTCAGCACTTGAGAATTGCGGGCCATTATCAGACACAAGTTCTTCACACACTCCATGTCTCGAGAGTATTGTTTTGAAAGCCCATATGATTGCTGATGCTTTTAGATTTCTCAGCTGTACTAACTCAAAGAATTTGCTGTAGTAATCTACTACTATCAGGTAGTGGTTGTCCTCAAAATGAAAAATATCTGTGGCCAGTCTCTGCCATGCCCGTGAAGGAGTGTTCCATGGTGTGAGAGGTTCTTTTGCATTGTTTTTTTGAAATGTCTGGCAGGTTTCACATGTCTTCACAAGTGTCTCAATATCAAGGTCCAAATTAGGCCAGTAAACCACATCCCGTGCTCTGCGCTTACAAAGAGTAATGCCCAAATGTCCCTGGTGAATTTGCTCCAATATTTCTGCCTGCTGTGATTTAGGAATAACAATACGGTCACCCATGAATATGATATCCGTATGAAAGGATAGTTCATTTCTCACAGGCCAGAATCCCTGCAACTCAGGAGAAAGCTTCTTTCGTTTTTCTGGCCAGCCATTGCACATGACACGAATTAGTTTTTCTAGTACTTTATCTTGTTTGGTATCTTGTCTAATTTTTTCCAGCCGTACATCAGCTATTGGAATATTTACTAGTACTGTATGTACCTGTTCTTCCAATTCAGGTTCATCCCGTGCTTCATGTCCTTCTGGAAACACCCTAGACAGCGTATCTGCCATCGGAATTTCCTTTCCTGGTTTATATTTCACTGTGAGATCATACTGTTGTAGTTTCATAACCATCCTCTGCAGGCGTGGAGGTATAGCAGATAGTGGTTTTTGCATGATGTACTCCAATGGTTTGTGATCAGTTTCCACAACCACTGGGCGACCATAGATATACTGGTGAAATTTCTCACATCCATTTACAATGGCCAACATCTCCTTCTCAATTTGAGCATAATTGGCTTGTGTTGTTGTCAGAGCTCGTGAAGCATATGCAACAGGATGTCCTTGTTGCATTAGCACAGCACCTAACCCAAACTGGGATGCATCCACTTGAAGCACAGTGTTGCAGTTTACGTCAAAATATTTCAGTATTGGCCCTGGATGTTTAGTGATCAGTTTTTTTACTTTCTCAAATGTCTTTTCCATGTTTGCGTCCCAAGACCAAATAGCATCCCTTTGTAGCAATGCACGTAGTGGGGCTGTCAGCTGAGCGAGGCCCTGAGAAAACTTGGATAGATAATTAAAAATGCCTAATGATGTCTCTAGTTCCTTCCTGGAGGATGGGGCCTTCATGCTAATAACTGCTGTTATCTTCTTTGGATCAGGCTTTAAACCCTCTTTGGTTAGAAGGTGTCCAAAATATGTAACCTCTTCTACCCCAATTTGCATTTTGTTTGGATTGAGTTTAAGATTTTTCTCCCGACACCGCTTGAGTAAGGCAATAAGGTTTTTGTCATGTTCTGTACGATCCTTTCCATAAACCAGCAAATCATCAATTATTACTTCAACACCATGTAGACCAGCAATCAACTCATGTGATTTCTTTTGAAATATCTCCTGAGCAGAAGCAATGCCGAAAGGTACCCTTGTGAAACGCCATCGTCCAAAGGGGGAGTTGAAAGTGGTCAGGTGACTGCTGGGTTCATCAAGACGCAATTGCCAGTAACCAGATTGTGCATCTAGTACACTAAACACTGTTGCTCCTACTAGCTTGTGAGCTATATCATCTATGGTGGGGAGTTTGTAGTGTTCTCTCATTATTACTTTGTTCAAATCACGTGGGTCAATGCAAATACGAATTGCGCCTGTGTTTTTCTTCTCTACCACAACCATAGAACTGACCCATTCTGATGGTTCTGTGACCTTTTTTACTACCCCCAACTTCTCCATCCTAGTTAGTTCTTGTTTGACTTTAGCCTCAAGGGATAGAGGTATTTTCCTTGGGGCATGAATGACAGGCTGTGCACCCTCTTTTATACGTATGCGGCTAATCCCCGGGAGGCACCCTAGGCCTTTGAATAGATCACTGTACTCATGCTTAATGTTGTCCTTTGACAGTTCGCTGCACCCACCATCCACAGCCATAATGATCTTTACAAGTCCAATATCTTTACTTGTTTTTAGACCTAATACTGCTGGGGCTTTTGTTTCTATCACAAACAATTGTAAGACCTTTTCAGATCCCTTGTAAAAACATTTTGCATGGCAGCGACCCATCACTTTCAGCTTTTCACCACCATATCCCAACAGTTTTGGTAGGTCTTGAGTCTCTAAGGGGAATTCATTTCTAAGGAGTTCCAGGTATGTGTGGCTTGGCACACAGTTTACTTGTGCCCCTGTATCTATTTTGAATGTGACTGGAGTTTTGTGAGCCCCTATCTGTAGGGTTACATTTGCTTCATCTGCAGACTTGTGTGATTTCTGTACTGCTGCAAGATATATTGGGGTGCAATCTGAGTCTAACCCTGCATTGTCATCATTGTCCTCTATGGCGTGTACAGCCTGTGTTTGTGTCCTTGCAATATGTGAAAACAGTTTACACACCCTGGCAAAATGTCCTCTTTTCTTGCATTTATTACATATCTGCCACCTTGCAGGACAGGCAGCATTTTTGTTGTGCATGTTTCCACAGTAGCCACAGGTTGCTTGTGTGTTACTTGTCCCAGTGTCCCACTTGCCTTTTATCCCCTTGTGTCCTCTTTCTTGCCAGTATCTGCTGCTTTGATTTTCTATAGCACTGATCTGGTGTTGTGTTCCTTCCAGTACCTGCATGTCCTTTCTTGACATTTCATATGCTCTAGCAATCCTGATGGCTTTCTCAAGATTTAAATCTTCTTCCTGCAGCAGCTTTTCCTGAACTTCTTTAAACTTACTGCCCATCAGAATACGGTCTTTTATCATATCACCTGCATCATAAAAAGCACAGTCTTTGGCAAGCAAGCGCAGCTGTGTCACCCATTCATCCACAGATTCACCTCCACACTGATTCCTCTCATAAAACATTTTCCTCTGCACTGTGATGTTTTTCCTTGGATTGCAGTATGCTTCAAACTTTGCAAACAATACCTCTGTTTTTTTTTTGTCATCTGCAGTGATATCCCCACTTGCCTGCCAGGCTCTGCATACATCACGTCCCTTTTGTCCCACACATATCAGAAAGTGTGCTGCCTTCTGTTGATCAGTCCATCTGTCTGCATCTGGGCCTGCAAACACAAGTTCAATCAGCTCCCTCCATTTTGACCAATTGTCAGAAATGTTCTCTGACTCTAAATCCAGAGAAGGAATGTTCTTTGTGCTGCTGTTTGCTGCCATGTCACTTTTCACCCTACTTCTGGTACCATGTGATGATCTTTATAATGTATTAGCAAACAGCAAGGAGAGAGAACAGGAATACAGACTTTATTCAGCAGCATCCATCTTAACAATAACTGCCCGCCCCCTCCAATCACATGACTAAAATGTTAACTGTTTGTAGTGCACAGAGTGAACTAAGCATAACTATTGAACTTAAACTATAACATAAAGCATACACATCATTACAAAAGCTGAATATTTTTGGAAGTAGTTTTTAGTTTGTTTTTAGTTTTAGCTATTTTAGGGGGATATCTGTGTGTGCAGGTGACTATTACTGTGCATAATTATTAGGCAACCTAACAAAAAACAAATATATACCCATTTCAATTATTTATTTTTACCAGTGAAACCAATATAACATCTCAACATTCACAAATATACATTTCTGACATTCAAAAACAAAACAAAAACAAATCAGTGACCAATATAGCCACCTTTCTTTGCAAGGACACTCAAAAGCCTGCCATCCATGGATTCTGACAGTGTTTTGATCTGTTCACCATCAACATTGCGTGCAGCAGCAACCACAGCCTCCCAGACACTGTTCAGAGAGGTGTACTGTTTTCCCTCCTTGTAAATCTCACATTTGATGATGGACCACAGGTTCTCAATGGGGTTCAGATCAGGTGAACAAGGAGGCCATGTCATTAGATTTTCTTCTTTTATACCCTTTCTTGCCAGCCACGCTGTGGAGTACTTGGACGCGTGTGATGGAGCATTGTCCTGCATGAAAATCATGTTTTTCTTGAAGGATGCAGACTTCCTCCTGTACCACTGCTTGAAGAAGGTGTCTTCCAGAAACTGGCAGTAGGACTGGGAGTTGAGCTTGACTCCATCCTCAACCCGAAAAGGCCCCACAAGCTCATCTTTGATGATACCAGCCCAAACCAGTACTCCACCTCCACCTTGCTGGCGTCTGAGTCGGACTGGAGCTCTCTGCCCTTTACCAATCCAGCCACGGGCCCATCCATCTGGCCCATCAAGACTCACTCTCATTTCATCAGTCCATAAAACCTTAGAAAAATCAGTCTTGAGATATTTCTTGGCCCAGTCTTGACGTTTCAGCTTGTGTGTCTTGTTCAGTGGTGGTCGTCTTTCAGCCTTTCTTACCTTGGCCATGTCTCTGAGTATTGCACACCTTGTGCTTTTGGGCACTCCAGTGATGTTGCAGCTCTGAAATATGGCCAAACTGGTGGCAAGTGGCATCTTGGCAGCTGCACGCTTGACTTTTCTCAGTTCATGGGCAGTTATTTTGCGCCTTGGTTTTTCCACACGCTTCTTGCGACCCTGTTGACTATTTTGAATGAAACGCTTGATTGTTCGATGATCACGCTTCAGAAGCTTTGCAATTTTAAGAGTGCTGCATCCCTCTGCAAGATATCTCACAATTTTTGACTTTTCTGAGCCTGTCAAGTCCTTCTTTTGACCCATTTTGCCAAAGGAAAGGAAGTTGCCTAATAATTATGCACACCTGATATAGGGTGTTGATGTCATTAGACCACACCCCTTCTCATTACAGAGATGCACATCACCTAATATGCTTAATTGGTAGTAGGCTTTCGAGCCTACACAGCTTGGAGTAAGACAACATGCATAAAGAGGATGATGTGGTCAAAATACTCATTTGCCTAATAATTCTGCACTCCCTGTATATTCATAAATACATAGAACATACACATATAATTCTGCTATGTGCAGAACATTGTAATGTGAAATATGTACACTAAAAACCCTTTTTTATTTTTTTATTAATTTTTCACAGCCTTTATTCACCCCAAGGTCCCCAGACAAATACCAACAGTAATCCAGTTCATTATAAAACACGTTTTTATATTAACTGATGAATGATTTTTTACTCTTTTAAAGGGACAGTGAACTCCAGAATTTTTGTTGTTTAAAAAGATAGATAATCCCTTCATTACCCATTCCCCAGTTTTGCACAACCAACACAGTTATATTAATATACTTTTTATCTCTGTAATTATCTTGTATCTAAGCTTCTGCTGACTGCCCCCTTATTTTAGTTCTTTTGACAGACATGCAGTTTAGCCAATCAGTGCTCAGTCCTAGGTCAGTTTACGTGCATGAGCTCAATGTTATCTATATGAAATATGTGAACTAATGCCCTCTAGTGGTCAAAATGTATTCAGATTAGAGGCAGTCTTCAAGGTCTAAGAAATTAGCATATGAACCTCCTAGTTTTAGCTTTCAACTAAGAATACCAAGAGAACAAAGCAAAATTGGTGCTAAAAGTAAATTGGGAAGTTGTTTAAAATTGCATACCCTATTTAAATCATGAAAGTTTTTTTTGGACTTGACTGTCCCTTTAAATCATTATTTTTTACCTCTTAAAAAAAAAATTTGTTTTCATGCAAAAAGCACGTTTTTCAACAGAGACAATTTTTGATTATGATGTCACTTCATTAGACATTAGTGTTCCTTTAAACCAGGGGTGCCCAATAGGTAGATCGGGTTCTACCTAGTAGATCTCAGCAGATGTAATAAAAATGATGTGGTCAAGGTACGTGATCTCAACACTGGGGCGTGAATAGAGTATGGCTGTTAGGGATACCGCGTTGTCTACCGCAGTGTGTAAAGGGGCAGTTCATTAAACAGTGGCAGTAATTTGAATGCAGTGTTTTGTAACATGGCACAAGGGGCTGCTCCTGTTAACCCGAATTAAAGTCATTATTGGTCTGTTTTATCTTTATGCTTTTGCATATCCATGTGTTGCTAAATCATGCAACCTTAAAGGGATATAAAACACACATCCCCCCCCCCCCCATGATTCAGATATTGAACATGCAATTTTAAACAACTTACTAATTTACTCCTATTGTCATTTTTTCTTCATTCTCTTGGTATCATTATTTGAAAATGCAGGAATGTAAGCTTAGGAGACTGACCATTTTTAGTGGGTAGATCTCGATCATTTGAAAAAGTAGATCCCAACACAAAAAAGTGTGGGCACCCTTTCTTTAAACCATTCCCTTCAAATGTTATTGTCATATTCATTGATCAAACCAAAATGCATTTACTAAATTTCAACTGATTCTTTTAATAAAAAAGAAAAAATATGCTAATCATGGAGACACTAATCATTCTTATACGCCAGATGCTAAATTTTATGTTAATCTCCAAAGCATATACTGAGATTGCCAGTGGCTTTTTCGGCTATTTTTTGGTCCAAAAATGCTACTTTTCTGAAGGGGTGAGGGAAAATCACAGAAAACTTGCTTGCTCTTGGTGATTCACAATCCCTTCTCTCACGCGATTGGATGAGAGACACCCACAGAAAACACACAAAAACATACATACACACACACCCTCACAGAGACATCCACAGAAAATGCACAAAGACAGACACACAAACCCTCACAGATCCACAGAAAAAAATACATACTCACTCATAGAGACACCAACAAAAGCACAAAGACATAAACACAGACACCCACAGAAAGATTCACAGGAGGTAAAATTTTTGCACATTGCCATCCCCTAAATCAACAGTGTGTGACATGCATGATAAAAAAAAATAGCAGAAATTAAGCGATCACTTTTTAAAGAATCATATTTGTAAATGTGCAAACAAAAATACTTCTGTGAATTCAAAATTGTACATTATTGATCTGTCAGAATGGGTAGATGAAGAGAAGTACTTTTGAATGGTTAACATATGTTTGTCCCCCCCCCCCATTTTTCCCAACCAAGAGCACCACTTCAAATCTGGTGTACAAATGTTCCCATCTGTCAGCTGTACTTATAGATTTTGAAAATGCTGTACTCTATATGGTCTTGGTGGAACCATAAGCTGTGGCACTAGGTCTCATACCATTAAATCTGGTTAAATGCAGGATTTAGGCTTGTTTGTATGTATTTCAAAATTAAGTCATCTGTAGTGTAAGCTGAATAGTGTTAAGCTAACCTGTCTCATTTCAAACACTAAGCAATCTAAGCCTGAGTGTATAATATTTTATGCATATGTAAACAACTTAGATAAAATGCCTCCTGGCATCTGGAAAGGCCTTGCATAAAGGGGCGGTAAACTGGAATGTAATAAATATATATATATATATATATATATGGAGAAAGAGATACGGAGGGGACACAATTGCTTTGAGCTACTAGAAAAGTGCCATATAGTTCCAAAATAAATACTAGTATGGCTGTAATTGAATTTGTGGTGCAGACCCTTAAATAAATTTCATGGTTTAGCAAGAAAGAGAAAATCCTGGAAGAAATAGATTCCAGGATAAAAGACAGGGAAATCAGCACTCTTTTAAAAAAAGTTTTATTAAGCCCCCAAAAAATATATAATAAGGTGTATCCAAAATGAAAGCTGTAGTGGTTTCAAGAGAGATCAATCTCTGACACTTGAATCCTAGGACAACATTATCTTAGGAATATACTTAGCAATAGGTAAATACACAAATGACCAAGTAGTGTGTGTAATAGAAACATAAAACATAATAATTAACAAACCTGACCGGTCAGGGGTAAGTGTTCAAGCATGAACAGGATATATTAATAAAAGACGTGACTTCTATTAAATATTAGACAAGAGTATCTCATAGTACTCACAATGCTATAAATGCAGTATATGTCTTGGGAAACTATAGTCAGACTGCTATTTCTTACTGCAGTCGGCACCTTGTAGAAATATAAGGCAATCTGCCGAGCAGATATCAAAATGGGAACAAGAAAGTTTCTGACTATGTACCTCAAGATATAGTACAGGTATATATGATACAAGTTTGGGCAAAAGCAATGTAATAATTGTACAAAGTATTACTGAGATATATTAGTGAGGAACAATTATCAAACTACTACACCCTGCTGCGTACGGCACCTTATCAGATAAGGCTTAATGCCGGGCAGGTATAGTGATGGGATCTAAGTAGTTACTGATAATGTGCCTCAAAATATTTACATATGTCTGTACATAAACAAGCAAGCATCAAAAAGCAGAGATGAAGTATGCTCAGCAATGATTAGTAATAAGCAAGTAGTAGCGTGATGCTTGAAAAGTCATTGCAGAGGTCCTTAGCTTAAGGTCATATATGCATAAGGTGAAAAGTCATGAAAAAATGACAAGCATTGTGTAGAGTTGCAGATCAAGTATGCTAGATGTTAGTATGCTGTAAGCGATAGATAGAAATCACAGACTCTTATATATAGAGTGGCTTCTGTTTCCACCCTCTCTGCAGGGTAACGATATCCAAGTCTAACATCAGTTTGCCTATTTGTCAGGCCAAGTTATAACTGCATACGACCTGTCTCCTGTCAAGTCCTCAGACTGATGCTTGCTGTATAGTCATCAGTGGTTTTCCCGGGACCTCCAAACTTTTCCTAGATGCGATGCTTGTCTGTATCTCCGTTCAGTGGCGTTCACACTAACCACATGCACCGTGTCGGCTCGTCCAATGCCGACGCGCGTTTCACCCGTTGGGTGTGTCGGGCTTCATCAGGGCGTGATGACGTAGGGAGCGTCTCATCTCCCTTTTAAGCTTCCTAGGTTGCACGCCTCTTCTTTCCAAATTTCTTAAGAACCAATCATATTTAGAGAGAATAAATGCGTAAATACTTAACTCTCTATAGCTTACATGATTGTGATGCAAACCTGTCAAAACCGGGCTAGTAAGCCCTAATGGAAAGATACATATATACACACCGGTTAATTCATATCTTGGTCATTTATGTACTTGTGAAAGTAACGGACATTATTACAGGTGTAAAAGTACCTATGGCAGTGGGAGCCCTAAATTTATAGTGCATAGGGAATACTTCTAAATACTTGTGACAAACCAAATTAATTATATACATAGCTAAAATTTATCACTGTTGAATGAAGTAATATTGTTACCTTATAATGCAATTTGCACATGTCTGAAATAGAGAGAATGGAGTACTGTTATAACAGTAGCTGTTCCTTATAGGAAGCAGGCCATGTCTATTCTGTCATTTAGTCCATTAGGCATCTGGGTTTGTAGGATAGTAATCCACCTACATTCTTTCTGGAGGAGGACCCTATCGTTATCACCCCCTCTATTGTTGGTAATGCCTCTGTCAATACCAACAAATGAGAGAGAGTCAGGGTTACAGGCATGAATTTCTTCAATGTGTTTAGCCACATTACTTTTGGGATTTTTGTATTTTATATCATCCCGATGCTCAGTTATTCTGTCCTTTATCGCTCTCCTTGTTTTACCCACGTAAAAACGTTGGCAGCTGCAGGAGAGGAGGTAAATAACACCTTCAGTGCTACAGGTAATGTGGTGTTTCAACTTGTATAGTTTGCCTGTGTGTGTTGAAAATGTTTTAGTTTTTGTCATATACTTGCAGGCCACACATCTTCCACAAGGGTGATTCCCAGTAGATCTGTGTGTAGTGAGCCAATCTGTTTGTTTTTTGAGTGACACGTATTGGCTTCTCACGAACTTGTCTCTGAGATTAGGGGCTCTTCTGGCAGTGATGTTGGGGTGGTCTCCTACCTCCTTAGATACCCCTTCATCGCTCGTTAGAATATGCCAGTTTCTTTCCAATACCACTCTCAGGGCTGTCCAATGACAGTTGTAATCTGTTATCAACCTGATTGTACTTTGTACAGCCTTTTGTTTAGGTATTAAAAGTTGTTCTCGATCTGAATGAGCTGCTTCATTAAGAGCTCTATTCACTACTCTTTTTGAGTACCCTCTGTCTAGAAACCGTTTTTGCATCTCCATGGCATGCTCGTAATATTTAGTTTTAGTGGAGCAGTTCCGACGTAGTCTCAGGAACTGCCCCTTTGGTATCCCCTTCTTGAGATGGTCAGGATGGTGACTTGTGGCGAGTAGCAAACTATTAGTTGCAGTAGTTTTACGGAAATTCTCAGTCACAATAGAGCCTTGTTTTAGTTTAATTGTAATATCCAAAAAGGATATTTCCTCCTTGCTACTTTGTAGTGTGAGAAAGATGTTTTTATCATTTTTATTTAGGGTTTCAACAAACTCTGAAAGGCCCGTTTCAGAGCCCTCCCATATGAGGAAAATGTCATCCACATATCTTAACCATATGTGGATGTTTTCCTCAAAGAGAGGGCTCTGATAGACATCCTCCATCTCCCAGGCTCCTAAGTGTAAGCAGGCATAGGTGGGGGCACACGTTGGATACACCTTATTATATATTTTTTTGGGGCTTAATAAAACTTTTTTTAAAAGAGTGCTGATTTCCCTGTCTTTTATCCTGGAATCTATTTCTTCCAGGATTTTCTCTTTCTTGCTAAACCATGAAATATATATATATATATATATATATATATATATATATATATATATATATATATATATATATATATATATATATATATATATATATATATATAAAAATAAAAAAACTCATATCTGCCAAAAGGGCACCTACCATTTGTATATTGAGGATGAAACATTTCTGCATGGTTTTAAATATAGAATTTCTACAGCATTGTCAAATAATCATAAATACACTGCTGCATATTGCTAAAAATATTCAGGCACACACTGTACAAACTGAAGTGCCAAGTCTGTCTCACACTGTGCATAGTGGTTTAGTGCACACTCAGAAATCCTCTAAATTGCTAATGCTTTACTCCTTGTAATAACATTTCCCATGCGTTATAGCACTCTGCTGTAGTGCCCTCTGGTGGCTGCCAAAATGTAAAAATAAAAATAAATGATAGTTGTGCTTGCCTCATGGGGCTCCCCTGGCCCACTGGGCCCCTGACAGGAGTCACCCTAATCACCCCCTGATGGCGGCCCTGGCTAGGATTACCCGGATTTCAGACTTTACCCATAACAAATATATATATATATAATATTATATATATATCTGTGTGTGTGTTTATATGTATGTATATACATATATAGAGATATAAACACATAAATATACATGTATAAACAAATATAGACATATTTACACCCATACAAACACGCATATATATATATATATATATATATATATATATTCATATATAAACAATATAGCCCTTTCTATTCAAATACCTTGTCATAAAACATATAGCTTTTAGCCCTCATAAAAAAATAATATTTATATGAATATTTTTTATAAGAAACTGCATATATGAGTGTTACACTTTGTTTTAATTTATTTATGTTGTATTTGGTGCACATTTTATTTTAACCCTTAGGGTTAAAATAGTGCGGATCAGGTCTGCCAGACCTCGCTGAATGCGGAGAGCAATACGCTCTCCTTATTCAGTATTGCACCAGCAGCTCTTGTGCCAGCAGGGGGGTGTCAATCAACCCGATCGTATTTGATCGGGTTCAATTGCAGCGATGTCTGTCCGCCTGCTCAGAGCAGACGGACAGGTTATGGAGCAGCGGTCTTTAGATAAATGGGCCCCTTACACTTTACACTAGGAGGTAGATTTATTAAATGTCGGACGGACATGATCCGTTGTAGAGGATCATGTAGCGGATCATGTCTGCTTGACATCGCTAGCAAGAAAATGAGAAACGCTGTCGGCATTTATCATTGCACAAGCTTTTCTTGTGAAATGCTCGTGTAATGTCCCCCCCTCACATTCGCGGCCTATCGACCACTAGCAGGGGGTGTCAATCATCCGGATCGTATCCAATCACGATGATTGCAGTCCGCCACCTCAGAGGTGGCGGATGAGTTAAGGAGGTCATATGACCGCTGATTCTTAACTTATGTTTCCGGCTAGCCTGAAACATCGCGGGTGCAATGCCTCCCCCTGCACATTCGCGGCCAATCGTCCTCAAGCAGGGGGTGTCAATCATTCCGATCGTATTCTCAGAGGTGGCGGATGAGTTAAGGAGGTCTTATGACTGCTGCTTCTTAACTTATGTTTCCGGTAAGCCGGAAACATCACGGTTAGAAAGCAGCATTTGCTGCTTAATAAATCTACCCCTAGGTCTTCACTCAGGTAAACCCAGTGCACGCAAATTAAGTTTGCTCTCGAGCATACGTGTTACTTGCAATAGCACGCCACTTGTAATCTAGCCCTTGATGTTTTATTATGGTACCATCAACCATTGAAAATAGCATCATATCATTTTGATTTAATGCCTTTTGGATCACGGTACTAATTAAAAAAAATGAAACACAGCAGGCTGAACAGAAATTAGCTTCTACAGCATGGGCATGGGAAAATCTGCAGAAATGTAATTCTAGTACTTTCTGTGCCAGACCAAGTCTATCATTTATTCATGTAAATACACATACAATATTTTCTATCACAATCCATTATTCATTTGATTAAATGCTTATGTGGGAAATGTGAAAATAAAAGAAGTAATTATTAATTTTCTAGGTTTTCAAAAAAAAAAAAAAAATGCAATAAAACATTTTAAGCTCACCCAGCATTTTGCAAAGACAATTATACATTTGAGTACAAAGCAACAGTTAAAGGGACACCGAACCCAATTTTTTTCTTTCTTTCATGATTCATATAGAGCATGACATTTTAAGCAACTTTCTAATTTACTCTTATTATCAATTTTTCTTCATTCTCTTGGTATCTTTATTTGAAATGCACAAATGTAAGTTTAGATGCCGGCCCATTTTTGGTGAACAACCTGGGTTGTTCTTGCCGATTGGTGAATAAATTCATCCACCAATAAAAAAGTGCTGTCCAGAGTCCTAAACCAAAAAAAAAAAAGCTTAGATGCCTTTTTTTTCAAATAAAGATAGCAATAGAACGAAGAACAATTGATAATAGGAGTTAATTAGAAAGTTGCTTAAAATTGCATGCTCTATTTGAATCACGGAAGAAAAAATTTGGGTTCAGTGTCCTTTTAAGCTATTAAGATTAATATTGTGTTTAATTAAAAAGCGGACTTCACAAACACCTAGATTACTAGTTTTGCGTTACGGCTTTTAGTGAATGATTTCTGGTTTGCTGTAATAATCCTGTTAAAAGGATCGCTGTGTTAAAACAGTATTATTTTGAAGCAAAAAAACTGAGAATTTGCATATCTAATTTGCATAACTTACCCAGAATTCTCTTGTGCATTTGTAACATTGTATATGAGTTATTTCTGGGGAAAAGCAAGCGGGGATACTTGCCTAGATGTGCTAATTTCCTATGCAAATATTTACATTGATTTAATTTTGAGACATGGAGGATTTTAATTTCCGTTTTTTATCTCCCCCCATAATTTTAATGAATTTATATATATATATATATATATATATATATATATATATATATATATATATATATATATATATATATATATATATATATACATATACCTATGGCTAAAAATATTGGCATCCCTGCATTTCTGTCAGATAATGCACCACTTTGTCCAGACAATTGTTGCAATTACAAATGTTTAGGCATTTTCATGTTTATTTCTTTTGTTTGTATTGGTATGACACAAAAAAGTGGAGAATAAAGCCAAATCTGACACATTCCACGAAAAACTCCAAAAATGGACTGGACAAAATTATTGGCACCCTCAATTTAATATTTGGTAGCACACCCCTTGGAAAAGATAACTGAAATCAGTTGCTTCCTGTAACCATCAATGAGTTTCTTACACCTCTCTACTGGAATTTTGGACCATTCTTCTTTCGCCAACTGCTCCAGGTCTCTCAGACTGCAAGGGTTCCTTTTTCCCAACTGCTGTTTTGATATCTCTCCACAGGTGCTCTATGGGATTGAGATATGAACTTGTTGCTGGCCAGTTCAGCACTCTCCAGTGCTTTGTCATAAACCATTTCTGGGTGCTTTTTGTGCTTTGGGTCATTGTCCTGCTGTAAGACCCATGACCTCTGAAGGAGACCCAACTTTCTCACACTGGGCCCTACATTGTACCACAGCAACCGCAAAACATCAGTGAACCCCTACCATGGTTGAATGTAGGGACTGTATTTTTAAAAAAAAAAAAAAATAGTAGAATGATGGGCTTTACCAAAAAGCTGTAAGTTTCGTCTGTCCACAGCACATTCTCCCAAAAGGATATTGGTTTCCTCAGGCAAGTTTTGGCAAACTCCAATCTGGCTTTTTTTTATGTTTCTGTGTCACCAGTGTGGTCCTTCTGGGTCTCCTACCATAGCGTCTATTTTTTTATTTTTTTTTAAACAGGCTTTATTGAAGTGAACAAATACAATAATGACAAAGCTGTGACAATGTACAATGAGTAAACGGATAGCTTATTCACAACGGCTACAATTGTACTTGAAAAGAAAAAAGAAAATGATCAAGAAACAAAAAAGAACGGCAATATATAATCACTTCATCTGATATTATACCCAGCCGAGGGACAAACCACCCGGAAGGGCAATTGCAAATAAACATTTTTCTCTTATTTACATCTCCCATCAAACTGGGCTCAATCCAACATAGCATAGTACCTGAAGTATGAAGGGTGGAGACAAGGGAGGGAAAAGAAGGGGAGAGGAGAAAAGAGGGAAAAAAACAACAAAATAATTTATGTAAGAACTTACCTGATAAATTCATTTCTTTCATATTGGCAAGAGTCCATGAGCTAGTGACGTAGGGGATATACATTCCTACCAGGTGGGGCAAAGTTTCCCAAACCTCAAAATGCCTATAAATACACCCCTCACCACACCCACAATTCAGTTTAACGAATAGCCAAGAAGTGGGTGATAAGAAAAGGAGTGAAAGCATCAAACAAGGAATTGGAATAATTGTGCTTTATACAAAAAAATCATAACCACCACAAAAAGGGTGGGCCTCATGGACTCTTGCCAATATGAAAGAAATTAATTTATCAGGTAAGTTCTTACATAAATTATGTTTTCTTTCCTGTAATTGGCAAGAGTCCATAAGCTAGTGACGTATGGGATAGCAGCTACCCAAGATGTGGAACTTCCACGCAAGAGTCACTAGAGAGGGAGGGATAAAATAAAGACAGCCAATTCCGCTGAAAAAATAATCCACAACCCAAATCAAAAAGTTTTAATCTTATAATGGAAAAAACTGAAATTATAAGCAGAAGAATCAAACTGAAACAGCTGCCTGAAGTACTTTTCTACCAAAAACTGCTTCAGAAGAAGAAAAAACATCAAAATGGTAGAATTTAGTAAAAGTATGCAAAGAAGACCAAGTTGCTGCTTTGCAAATCTGATCAACAGAAGCTTCATTCCTTAAAGCCCAGGAAGTAGAAACTGACCTAGTAGAATGAGCCGTAATCCTTTGAGGTGGGGATTTACCCGACTCCACATAAGCATGATGAATCAAAGACTTTAACCAAGACACCAAAGAAATGGCAGAAGCCTTCTGACCTTTCCTAGAACCAGAAAAGATAACAAATAGACAAGAAGTCTTTCTGAAATCTTTAGTAGCTTCAACATAATATTTCAAACCTCTTACTACATCCAAAGAATGTAAAGATCTCTCCAGAGAATTCTTACGATTAGGACACAGTGAAGGGACAACAATTTCTCTACTAATGTTGTTAGAATTCACAACTTTAGGTAAAAAATTAAATGAAGTCCGCAACACCACCTTATCCTGATGAAAAATCAGAAAAGGAGATTCACAAGAAAGAGCAGATAACTCAGAAACTCTTCTAGCAGAAGAGATGGCCAAAAGGAACATTTAATATCCAGAGAATGCTTAGGTTCAAACAGAGGAGCCTGTAAAGCCCTCAGAACCAAATTAAGACTCCAAGGAGGAGAGATTGACTTAATGACAGGCTTAATACAACCCAAAGCCTGTACAAAACAATGAATATCAGGATGATTAGCAATCTTTCTGTGAAAAAGAACAGAAAGAGCAGAGATTTGTCCTTTCAAGGAACTTGCAGAGAAACCTTTTTCCAAACCATCCTGAAGAAACTGTAAAATTCTAGGAATTCTAAAAGAATGCCAAGAGAATTTATGAGAAGAACACCAAGAAATGTAAGACTTCCAAACTCGGTAATAGATCTTTCTAGACACAGATTTACGAGCCTGTAACATAGTATTAATCACAGAATCAGAGAAACCTCTATGACTAAGTATTAAGCGTTCAATCTCCATACCTTCAAATGTAATGATTTGAGATCCTTATGGAAAAATGGGCCTTGAGATAGAAGGTCTAGCCTTAACGGAAGTGTCCAAGGTTGGCAACTGGCCATCCGAATGAGATCCGCATACCAAAACCTGTGTGGCCATGCTGGAGCCACCAGCAGTACAAACGAACGCTCCATTAGGATTTTGGAAATCACTTTTGGAAGAAGAACTAGAGGTGGAAAGATATAAGCAGGTTGATAATTCCAAGGAAGTGACAACGCGTCCACCGCTTCCGCCTGAGGATCCCTGGATCTGGACAGATACCTGGGAAGTTTCTTGTTTAGATGAGAAGCCATCAGATCTATTTCTGGAAGTCCCCAGATTTGAACAATCTGAAGAAATACCTCTGGGTGAAGAGACCATTCGCCCGGATGTAACGTCTGGCGACTGAGATAATCCGCTTCCCAATTGTCTATACCTGGGATGTGAACCACAGAGATTAGACAGGAGCTGGATTCCGCCCATACAAGTTTCCAAGATACTTCTTTCATAGCCTGAGGACTGTGAGCCCCACCTTGATGATTGACATACGCCACGGTTGTGACATTGTCTGTCTGAAAACAAATAAATGACTCTCTCTTCAGAAGAGGCCAGAACTGAAGAGCTCTGAGAATCGCACAGAGTTCCAAAATGTTGATTGGTAATCTCGCCTCCTGAGATTCCCAAACCCCCTGCGCTGTCAGAGATCACCATACAGCTCCCCAACCTAAAAGACTTGCATCTGTTGAGATCACAGTCCATTTTGGACGAACAAAAGAGGCCCCTTGAATTAAACGATGGTGATCCAACCACCAAGTCAGAGAAGATCGAACATTGGGATTTAAGGATATTAATTGAGATATCTTTGTATAATCCCTGCACCATTGGTTCAGCATACAAAGCTGGAGAGGTCTCATGTGAAAACGAGCGAAAGGGATCGCGTCCGATGCAGCAGTCATGAGACCTAGAATTTCCATGCGCAAAGCTACCGAAGGGAATGATTGAGACTGAAGGTTTCGACAAGCTGAAACCAATTTCAGACGTCTCTTTTCTGTTAGAGACAAAGTCATGGACACTGAATCTATTTGGAATCCCAAAAAGGTTACCCTTGTCTGAGGAATCAAGGAACTCTTTCGTAAATTGATCCTCCAACCATGTCTTTGAAGAAACAACACAAGTTGATTTGTATGAGATTCTGCAGAATGTAAAGACTGAGCAAGTACCAAGATATCGTCCAAATAAGGAAATACCGCAATACCCTGTTCTCTGATTACAGAGAGAAGGGCACCGAGAACCTTTGAAAAGGTCTATTGTAGACATATAATGCCCTTGCTGAACAAAACGTAGAATAGTCCTTATAGTCACCATTTTGAATGTTGGTATCCTTACATAATGATTCAATATTTTTAGATCCAGAACTGGTCTGAAAGAATTCTCCTTCTTTGGTACAATGAACAGATTTGAGTAAAACCCCAGACCCCGTTCCAGATCTGGAACTGGCACAATTACCCCAGCCGACTCCAGGTCTGAAACACATTTCAGAAACGCCTGAGCCTTTTCTGGGTTTACTGGAATGCGTGAGAGGAAAAATCTTCTCACAGGCGGTCTTACCTGCAACAAACATGCATCAAAAATTACGCAACCACATGAAAACTTCCGGCGTCAACTATGACGCCGGAAATTACTATATTCTCGCGCCAAAAATGACACAATAAATTGTAGCATTTTCTGCACCCGCGAGCCTAACAGCCCGCAATTTCGAAGAAAAAAGTCAATTGAAAATTTTAAGGTAAGAAAAATATTTTATTCATATGCATTTTCCCAAAAAATGAAACTGACAGTCTGAAAGAAGGAACACTGATTATCCTGAATCATGGCAAATATAAGTTTAAAACATATATTTAGAACTTTACATATAAAGTGCCCAACCATAGCTTAGAGTGTCATGAATAAAATAAGACTTACTTACTCTAAGACACTCATCTACATATAGTAGATAGCCAAACCAGTACTGAAACGAGAATCAGTAGAGGTAATGGTATATAAGAGTATATCGTCGATCTGAAAAGGGAGGTAGGAGAAGAAATCTCTACGACCGATAACAAAGAACCTATGAAATAGATCCCCTAGAGGAAGACCATGGTATTCAAATAGGCAATACTCTCTTCACATCCCTCTGACATTCACTGCACTCTGAGAGGAAAACCGGGCTTCAGCCTGCTGCGAAGCGCATATCAACGTAGAAATCTAGCACAAACTTACTTCACCACCTCCATTGGAGGCAAACTTTGTAAAACTGAATTGTGGGTGTGGTGAGGGGTGTATTTATAGGCATTTTGAGGTATGGGAAACTTTGCCCCTCCTGGTAGGAATGTATATCCCCGTCACTAGCTCATGGACTCTTGCCAATTACATGAAAGAAAACCAAGACTGTCCATATGTCAACAGATGAGGTAATTGGAGTTAAATAGTGCCTCGCCACAATGCTACCACTATCTCATACGTTGTAAGGTTATGGTTTTTCAAGTAATGGTATCTCTCCAGCTGCAGACTCTCCTCCACCTGGGAGTGCCATTCTTCCAGTGTGGGGGGATCCTGGGATTTCCACCTCTTTGGAATTATTTTTTTCGCACTGGTGATCATGATTAGTAACAGGGCCAAATGTGCAGTGCTCTGTGTTTTGGGTAAAGCTAGAAATAACAAAATCTCAGCTGTATTCGGGATAGTAATGTTTAAGATATCCCCAATCTTTTTCAACACCCCCGTCCAGTAGGACGACAGTCGCGGGAAGTGCCACCAGATATGTAAGATTGATCCACTATCCCCACAGCCCCTCCAACACAGCTGGCTCAGAGACGGGAACATTTTATGCAATCTTACGGGGGTTAAGTACCATCTGCTCAAAAATGTAATGTGCATTTCTTGGATTGTAGATTTCTTAATTAGTCTAAAAGCCCTACACCAAGATTCCAAGTCTGGGTCTACTCCCAACTCCTCAGTCCAGGGTTTTGTATATGTCGGTAGTGAGTCTGTCCCCTGTAAGATAATCATTTTGTATAATAGGGAGATCATATGTCTAGGGGCAGTATCTGAGGTACAGAGTTTCTCAAAGGTCGTAAGCGTTCTACCCAAGTCCTGTCTATGTTTATGTCTTGTAATATAGTGCAGAAGTTGGTGACATTGCAGCCAGGAGGAAAAAATCATGGGCTGAGAATTTTCTAATACAGATTGTGAAACTACCTTCCCATTTTCCACTACCCCGAAAACAGAACCCTCCTTAATTTTGTATGGAGCGAGTTTATGTATATTTTTATTGTAGTAAGGGGTCTCAGGGTTTTCTAGAATAGGTGTCAAGGGGGAGTGCCTCGAAGAGATATGTGTGGAGGTAGCTATAGTCACGTCCCATATGTTGTGTTTCTTCTATTAGATGGTACCTAGAGACTGTGATAGGGCGTTTTGAGGGCGGGAGCCAGGCTAGAGTACCCATATTATTGATTTTGAAGATTTGTCTATCTAGATCTATCCATGCTTTGTTGGTTGAGTTCTGCGCCCATTCTGCTATTCTTTGTAATCCTATCGCCCGCTTATATGAGTAGATATCTGGGAGGCCTAAGCCTCCCCTGTCTCTTGGTATATACATGGAGCACCTAGATATCCTGGGCATGGAATTAGCCCATACAAATTGTTGAATTATGTGTTGCATCTGGGTGATATAACACTTAGGTAGAGTGATGGGTAAAGTTTGAAGAAGATACGGAATTCTCGGCAGGACATTCATTTTGATGACACCCACTCTGCCCAACCAAGATATCGGCTTATTCTTCCAAGAGGAAAGATCGGCATAGCGTCTATTTTTATTCAGATGGCGACGTATAGTGCCTGAGTGACATTTGTACCCTGTGTCTGAAGGTCAGCTTGAATTTGTCTGGAAGTTGATTTTTAGGTTCTTTATCCACCATTTGAACATTTCTTTGTTGCAATCTTTGATCAATTTTTCTCTTTCGTCCATGTTAAGGGAGATTAGCTACAGTGCCATGGGCTGTAAACTTCTTGACAATGTTGTGCACAGTGGACACAGCAACATTAAGTCCTGTGGAGATGGACTTGTAACCTTGATATTGTCCATGCTTTTCCACAATTTTTTATCTCAAATCCTCAGACAATGTTTTGCTGCTCTTTCTCTTCTCCATGCTCAGTGTGGCACACAGAGACACACAACAGAAAGGTTGAGTCAATGTTTCACCATTTTAACTGGTTGACAATGTGATTTCTATATTCTCAGCACCTGTTAATTGATACAGGTGAGTTTAATTACAAAGCACAAGAGCATCACAAACTTGGAATGCAATTATTTCTTACAATTTTAAAAAAAGTGCCAATAATTTTTTCCAGTACATTTTTGGAGTGTTGCGTGGAATGTGTCAGATTTGGCTTTTTTTTTTTCTTCTTCACTTTTTTGTGTCATACCAATACAAACAAAAGAAATAAACTTGAGAATGCCTAAACATTTGTAATTGCAACAATTTGTGCAGAGTGGTGCATTATCTGACAGAAATGCAGGGGTGCCAATCACTGTACAAAAAAAAAAGAGACAACTCCTATCCAGCAACAGGCTATAACACCTCATTTTAAAGGCATACTAAACCCACATGTTTTAGTTGATGATTCAGATAGAGCATGCAATTTTCCCAAAAAAAAAAAATCTAATTTATTCCTATTATATTTTTTTCTTCATTCTCTTGCTATCTTTATTTAAAAGCAGAAATGTAAAGCTTAGGAGCCAGCCCATTTTAGGTTCAGCACCCTGGATACCACTTGCTTATTGGTGACTACATTCAGCCAACCAATAAGCAAGCGTAACCTAGGTCTGAACCAAAAATGGGCAGACTCCTAAGCTTTACATTCCTTCTTTTTAAATAAGCAAGATAACAAAGAAAAATGGATAATGAGAGTAAATTAGAAAGTTGCTTAACCCCTTAAGGACCACAGCACTTTTCCATTTTCTGACCGTTTGGGACCAAGGGTATTTTTATATTTTTGCGGTGTTTGTGTTTAGCTGTAATTTTCCTCTTACTCATTTACTGTACCCACACATGTAATATACCGTTTTTCTTGCCATTAAATGGACTTTCTAAAGATACCATTATTTTCATCATATCTTATAATTTACTATAAAAAAATGATAAAATATGAGGAAAATATGGAAAAAAAACCTTATCTAACTTTGACCCCCAAAATCTGTTAGACATCTACAATCACCAAAAAAACACCCATGCTAAATAGTTTCTACATTTTGTCCTGAGTTTATAAATACCCAATGTTTACATGTTCTTTGCTTTTTTTGCAAGTTATAGGGCCATAAATACAAATAGCACTTTTCTATTTCCAAACCACTTTTTTTAAAAAAAAATTAGCGATAGTTACATTGTAACACAGATATCTGTCAGGAATCCCTGAATATCCCTTGACATGTATATATTTTATTTTAGAAGACATCCCAAAGTATTGATCTAGGCCCATTTTGGTATATTTTATGCCACCATTTAACTGCTAAATGTGATCAAATAAAAAATCGTTCACTTTTTCACAAACTTTTTCACAAATTTTAGGTTTCTGACTGAAATTAATTATAAACATCTTGTGCAATCATGGCACAAATGGTTGTAAATGCTTCTCTGGGATCCCCTTTGTTCAGAAATAGCAGACATATATGGCTTTGGCGTTGCATTTTGGTAATTAGAAGGCGGCTAAATGCTGCTTCGCATCACACGTGGCTAGCAGTGAAGAGGTTAATTAGGTAGCTTGTAGGGAGCTTGCAGGATTAATTTTAGCTTTAGTGTAGAGATCAGCCTTCCACCTGACACATCACACCCCCTGATCCCTCCCAAACAGCTATCTTCCCTCCCCCACCCCAGAATTGTCCCCTCATTATCTTAAGTACTGGCAGAAAGTCCACCAGTACTAAAATAAGTTGGTTTTTATTTTAACTTTTTCTGCTGTGTAGCATCCCCCTTTAGCCCCCAACCTCCCTGATCCCCCCCCCCCCAACAGCTCTCTAACCCTCCCCCTCTACCTTATTTGGAGCCATCTTGGGTACTGGCAGCTGTCTGCCAGTACCCAGTTTGAAATAAAATGTTTTTTTTTGTTTTTTTATGTTTTATTAACAAATGTTCTATGGTGTAGCGGCCCCCCCTCAGCATCCAACCCCCCACCCTCTCCCAGATCCCTTCATTTTAAATTCCCACCCTCCCCAGTCCTCTCTGCCACCTTAGTGCGTGCCATATTGCACCCACCACCGTACACACGCCCCCGTGTGCGCACCCACACGCGTTCCTGCTCCCCTCCTTCACCAATGGCCTCCCAACCGCCTCCTTGCATCAGTTCCCACCCACCAAGGATCACGGCCATCGATGGCTGATGCAGAGAGGGCCACAGAATGTCTCTTTCTGCATCGGACTGCTAGAAAGTGTTATTGCAGGATGCCTCAATATCGTGGCATCACTGCAATAACATGAAAGCGGCTGGAAGCGATCAGGATAGCTTCCACCGCTTTCAAAGACCAACAACGTACGGAGTACGCCCTTGGTCGTTAACTGCATTTTTTTGCAGGACGTACCCCATACGTCGTTGGTCGTTAAGGCGTTAAAACAGTATGCTCTATCTAAATCATGAAAGAAAAAAAATTGGGCTTTAGTGTCCTTTTAATTATTCTCAGGAGAGGAGGACATCCCTAAATTTCATCACTACAATGTAAAACATATTATACTTCTAACTCACAACTAGCTAAAAATAATGTATCAATATTGCATGTCAGTCTGCAACATAAAGAAAATACACATACGCACGGGGCAAGAGCATCTCAATACAGATACCAACTAGGCTAACAAGCGAAAAGTCCCCCCAAAAAGGATCCTTGATCAGAATAACCTTGATTGTAACATCCTCTGTATCTAAGAAGTTCCCTCAAAGGATTCTTAATAAAAAAAACATCACTTGTAACATTCTTTGTCTGCTCTCTTTGCTTTCCAATAATAAGTCAGTTCATCAGCAGATGGTCAGCATAATATATAACTTCTGGATAAGACATAGTTATATTATGGATACTTCCAAATATATCACGGTTTTCCTGTAAAGAACATTGGAATGTTAAATATTTACAGCAAATACACAGTAAAACACATGAAATATTATTATTGAAAATAATATGCCTTTGAACCCTTATAAATATTTTTTTTAATTAATATTTATGACTAATTTCTATCAGTGTTTATAGAAGTGTAACTATTTATTTTTAATGTATTAATGTTGTGTTTGTTGCACCTTTTATTTTATCCCTAACCCTTTACGTGAGGTCTTCAGTCGCGCTAACTTGACACTTGTTAAATCTGATTGCGCTCAAGCTATTGTGTTTACTTTCAATAAGTAATATTAACGATCCAACGATATTTCAATATTGCGCACACGCTAACATTAGCGCAACACTTGTTATCTGGCCCAGTGTTGCTTGTCTAGTGAATGAAGAACTGAATCAATTCAGTTGCCTATCATCCTCTTTTGCAAGGCACCAACTGTCTCCGGTTTCTGTATCCACCATAAATGCAATATAATTTCTAGAGAGTGAAATAGAATTTATGTAATAATATGAATGTAATAATATGGTAAACATTTTGTACAAATTACCCGACCTAAAGTATAGTGATATTTTATAATTCCTGTAATTATGTGCACATGCTAATACTTTAAAACAAGCATCCTTAAAAATGGGCTTTATATCTATCTAGCAACACATACAGTATAGTTCTTTTACAAATTGCTAATTTGTGCAATATACTTGTTAGGTGTTGAGAAGCGAAAACACTCTGATAAAATCTCCTTAAGTGGCGTTAATTGAGTGTTAGCAAATTATTATTAAATGCTTTATAAATTAGCACACAGTTTAACTGGAAAACCCCCCAGATATCAGGTGGCAAACGTTATTGAGAGTATGAGCTCAAATTGGTGTTAATATTGTAATATATATATATATATATATATATATATATATATATATATATATATATATATATATATAAAAGAGAGAGACAGAGATAGACCAATATATATATATATATATATATATTAAAGTCTCATTGGATACAAAAACATTAGTTATAATAATATAGATGGAAAAATAAAAGCTTAATTGCTGATATATAGCATGAATTCATTAAAATAAGAAAAAATATTAGGTTCTATAATCAAAGTCAGAAAAACTAAATTAAAGTTTCATGATTCAGATAAATAAATTAAAAAAAGTGTTCTAGTTTGTTATTTTATCATATGTACTTTGTTCTCTTGATATTCTTTGCTAAAGAGCTTACCCAGGTACGCTCCGGAGAGTACACGTGGCTATGTTGTGCACAAGACACGTGCATGCTAACTGAGCCTGTCAGTATCTATAATACTGTACAGAAAAGTAGATATGAATTTAAAAGTAAAGTAAACACCATATAATTACATTTCTGTTTTGTTGCTGTAGGATAACATACCAGCAAAGACTAAATGTTTTTTTTATTTTGTTGAAGTCCTTTTTATTAGCATTTGTACTATAAAACAAGTGCATTGCACATGTAAAGTACACAATAGTAACAATAAAACAATGCTTTTTAAATTAAACAGTTAAGTAGTTGGTTTCATTGCAGATAAGGGGGTCGATCCGATATAAATCGTCGCCCGCAAAAGTCGGCGACGCCAATATTTGCGCGGATTTGGTATCCTATATACGGCGTAACCTAGAAGTTACGCTCGTATATTTCTGCCGTCGCCCGTAGTTTTTTGGGCCATAGGCAGGTATACCAAACCCGCGCAGTTTGGTATCCAATATGCAGCGTAAGGACTTACGTGGCGAAAATGGAGAAAACTTACTCCATTTTCACCTCGCCACAAAAAGCAGCCGTAAGAAGCCTTACGCTGACTATTGGAGCCCCGTAACTCCCTAAACTAACTAGAAAATAAACCTAACACCTAACGCATGCGCAATGTCTATCTCCCTGTCAACCGCGATCTGCTAAAATAAACCTAACACCTAACGCATGCGCAATGTCTATCTCCCTGTCAACCGCGATCCCCCCCCCCCCGAAATCCCTAATAAAGTTATTACCCCCTAAACCGCCGCTCCCGGACCCCGCCGCCATCTACATAAACTAACCCCCTACTGTGAGCCTCTAAAACCGCCGCCATCTACCTTATCTATCCCCTAATCTGACCCCTTACACCGCCGCCACCTATATAAAAATTATTAACCCCTAATGTAAGCCCCTTACACCGCCGCCATCTCTATTAAAATGATTAACCCCTAATTTAATCTACCTACCCCGCCGCCAGCTATATTATCTATATTAACCCTAAGTATATTATAGTTAATATAGGTATTACATTATATATATTAACTATATTAACCCTAATTATATTAGGGTTAATATAGTTAATATAGTTACTATAGTATTTATATTAACTATATTAACTCTATCTAACCCTAACTAAATTTATATTAAATTAATCTAATTCATTTATAAACTAAAATATTCCTATTTAAATCTAAATACTTACCTATAAAATAAACCCTAAGATAGCTACAATATAATTAATAATTACATTGTAGCTATGTTAGGGTTAATATTTATTTTACAGGTAAATTGTTAATTATTTTAACTAGGTATAATAGATATTAAATAGTTATTAACTATTTAATATCTACCTAGTTAAAATAATTACCCAATTACCTGTAAAATAAATCCTAACCTAAGTTACAAATACACCTACACTATCAATAAATTTAATAAACTACAAACATCTATCTAAAAATACAGTTAAATTAACTAAACTAAATTACAAAAAAAAACAAACACTAAATTACAAAAAATAAAAAAAAGATTACAAGATATTTAAGCTAATTACACCTATTCTAAGCCCCCTAATAAAATAATAAACCCCCAAAATAAAAAAAATTCCCTGCCCTATTCTAAATTAAACAAATTTCAAAGCTCTTTACCTTACCAGCCCTTAAAAGGGCCTTTTGTGGGGGCATGCCCCAAAGAATTCAGCTCTTTTGCATACAACAAATACAATACCCCCCCCCCCCATTACAACCCACCACCCACATACCCCTATTCTAAACCCACCCAAACCCCCCTTAAAAAAGCCTAACACTACCCCCCTGAAGATCTCCCTACCTTGTCTTCACCACACCGGGCCGAACTCCTGATCCGATCCGGGCGATGTCTTCCTCCAAGCGGCAAAGAAGAATTCTTCCTCCGGCGATGTCTTCCTCCAAGCGGCAAAGAAGAATTCTTCCTCCGGCGACGTCTTCCTCCAAGCGGCAGCAAAGTCTTCATTCTTCCGGCGGCATCTTCAATCTTCTTTCTTCGCTCCGCTGCCGCGGAGCATCCATCCCGGCCGACTGCTGAACTTGGAATGAGGTACCTTTAAATGACGTCATCCAAGATGGCGTCCGCCGAATTCCGATTGGCTGATAGGATTCTATCAGCCAATCGGAATTAAGTTAAAAAAATCTGATTGGCTGATTGAATCAGCCAATCAGATTCAAGTTCAATCCGATTGGCTGATCCAATCAGCCAATCAGATTGAGCTCGCATTCTATTGGCTGTTCCGATCAGCCAATAGAATGCGAGCTCAATCTGATTGGCTGTTCGGATCAGCCAATCGGATTGAACTTGAATCTGATTGGCTGATTCAATCAGCCAATCAGATTTTTTTAACTTAATTCCGATTGGCTGATAGAATCCTATCAGCCAATCGGAATTCGGCGGACGCCATCTTGGATGACGTCATTTAAAGGTACCTCATTCCAAGTTCAGCAGTCGGCCGGGATGGATGCTCCGCGGCGGCGGAGCGAAGAAAGAAGATTGAAGATGCCGCCGGAAGAATGAAGACTTTGCTGCCGCTTGGAGGAAGACGTCGCCGGAGGAAGAATTCTTCTTTGCCGCTTGGAGGAAGACATCGCCCGGATCGGATCAGGAGTTCGGCCCGGTGTGGTGAAGACAAGGTAGGGAGATCTTCAGGGGGGTAGTGTTAGGCTTTTTTAAGGGGGGTTTGGGTGGGTTTAGAATAGGGGTATGTGGGTGGTGGGTTGTAATGGGGGGGGGGGTATTGTATTTGTTGTATGCAAAAGAGCTGAATTCTTTGGGGCATGCCCCCACAAAAGGCCCTTTTAAGGGCTGGTAAGGTAAAGAGCTTTGAAATTTGTTTAATTTAGAATAGGGCAGGGAATTTTTTTTATTTTGGGGGTTTATTATTTTATTAGGGGGCTTAGAATAGGTGTAATTAGCTTAAATATCTTGTAATCTTTTTTTTATTTTTTGTAATTTAGTGTTTGTTTTTTTTTGTAATTTAGTTTAGTTAATTTAATTGTATTTTTAGATAGATGTTTGTAGTTTATTAAATTTATTGATAGTGTAGGTGTATTTGTAACTTAGGTTAGGATTTATTTTACAGGTAATTGGGTAATTATTTTAACTAGGTAGATATTAAATAGTTAATAACTATTTAATATCTATTATACCTAGTTAAAATAATTAACAATTTACCTGTAAAATAAATATTAACCCTAACATAGCTACAATGTAATTATTAATTATATTGTAGCTATCTTAGGGTTTATTTTATAGGTAAGTATTTAGATTTAAATAGGAATATTTTAGTTTATAAATGAATTAGATTAATTTAATATAAATTTAGTTAGGGTTAGATAGAGTTAATATAGTTAATATAAATACTATAGTAACTATATTAACTATATTAACCCTAATATAATTAGGGTTAATATAGTTAATATATATAATGTAATACCTATATTAACTATAATATACTTAGGGTTAATATAGATAATATAGCTGGCGGCGGGGTAGGTAGATTAAATTAGGGGATAATCATTTTAATAGAGATGGCGGCGGTGTAAGGGGCTTACATTAGGGGTTAATAATTTTAATATAGATGGCGGCGGTGTTAGGGGCTCACTTTAGGGGGTTATAGATATAATAAAGCTGGCGGCGGGGTACGGGAGCGGCGGTTTAGGGGTTAATAACTTTATTAGGTTGCGGCGGGGTAAAGGAGCGGCGGTTTAGGGGTTAATAGCATTTTTATTGTTAGGCTAGTGAGGGGGGATAGCGGATAGAGGGTTAGACAGTGCGGGCTATGTTAGGGAGGCGTGTTAGACAGTGCGGGCTATGTTAGGGAGGCGTGTTAGACAGTGCGGGTGTTTTAGACTTTAGTCAGGTTTTATAGGCGCCGGCAGATTCTAACGTGCCGCAAGTCACTGGCGACGCCAGAAATTTGTACTTACGCAGATTTCTGGACATCGCTGGTTTGTCAGACTTACGGCACGTTAGCATCTGACGGCGACCTATATGGGATAGCTCGAGTTGCGAGCTGAAACTGCAGGCGACGCCGGTTCCCTCGCTTGCGCCGCAAACTGCGATCGATATCGGATCGCGCCCATGGTATTTTTTTTAAAGAAATAACAGTCACATATTCTCACTATATTACACCATCTTTATTTTGTTACAGGACTGGGATCTTTAAAGGAACATTGTACACTAGATTTTCTTTGCATAAATGTTTTGTAGATGATCCATTTATATAGCCTATCTGGGGTGTTTTTGTAACAATGTATAGTTTTGCTTTTTTTTTAAATAACATTGTGCTGATTTTTAGACTCCTTACCAAGCCCCACAGTGTCAGATGTATACATGTGTTTACAGACTCCTGCTGGCTCCTGTTTATATTATCTGTCTTTTCATATACAGGGAAGGGGGGAGGTGTCTGCTCTTCTTGTTTTCCCAGCCCCTTTCACTGGGTGTCCCAGCCTAACCTCATCAACAGAGATAAACTGTGAGCTTCTAAGTAAGTTTTTAAAAGGTTTTATACTGGATTTTTATATCAGTAACTGTGCATATTCTTATTTATAGAAAACATAAAAAGTGGCAGCATTTATCACAGGCACTTATTAAGTAAAAAGGTAACTTTTATTTAGTCCATATAAAAGCGGTACAGACCAGCCAAGTACTTGCAACTCCTTATGCGTTTCGTGCCCATACTTGGCACTTAATCATAGGATTCCTAATAAGTGCCTGTGATAAGTGCTGCCACTTTATCTTTTTTTCTGCAATTGCTGCTGACTCGGCCGCTTCTTGGCGAGCACCCCCTCGGCTGTTTCCACATTCCCATGACTCCCTGCACATCCGGTGGCATGTTTGGCCATGGATGGGACCTGTAGCAGTTTGAATGTTTATAGTAGTGTCTATTACATGCAGTTATATGAAAATTGGTGTATACTGCCCCTTTAACTTCTGCTTTTTAAATACATTCTGTAGCTAAGATATCACCTGGCACTTTATGTGCTATTCAAAATGACCTCATTGAAGATTTTATTTATAGTCTTTTTCTTTTGACCTAAGCTCTTCTGAGTCACATTATTACATATACAGCCTGGAAAAGAAATGCCACTGTCTCATTAGTAAATGATGTGAGATTACATCCCAAGAGCCCAGCAGATGAGAAAGTGAAGGGTTTGTGAGACAAAAACTCCCACAATAACCATAAAAATGCCAATTCTTGTGCCAACCACAAATGTCACTGAAGCAGAAAATATACCACTTTGTATAGTGTAGTTCCCAGTGGAGATAGCTGACTGTATTGTGTTCTGTGATATTGATATTTAGTGATCTGACTGACATTACTCCCAGAGAAATTCATCAGTATTCTGTGTTATTTCTAGATACTGTTTTACAGAACACTGGGGCTGTTAAATTTATCCTGGAAAATCTTTCTGCATTTCCCAAAATATCATCACAGTTTTGAGTGTGTTCTCTAAATGTGCTCCTAGATTCCTGCCAAGCAAAACATACTGAGTTGCAAAGTGCTTTTGTATTTTTAGATATAAAGAATATAATTCCATAAGTACATGTAATATATTTTATTTAGAAGTCGCCAATTCATTTTACATGATCTCTTTTTGTAAGGATGGTTTTATTCATTAAATAGACTCCCACAAAAAGTAAAGATAATTGTATAACCAGAGTATCAGCCTGTCTGTCTGTCTATCTATCTATCTATCTATCTATCTATCTATCTATCTATCTATCTCTGTATCTATCTATCTATCTATCTATCTATCTATCTTTATCTATCTATCTATATATCTGTATCTATCTATCTATCTATCTATCTATCTATCTATCTATTGGTATCTATCTTTCTATCTATCTATCTATCTATCTATCTATCTATCTGTATCTATCTATCTATATATCATCTATCTATCAATCTTTATCTTTCTATCTCTATCTATCTATCTATCTATCTATCTATCTATCTATCTATCTATCTGTATCTATCTATCAATCTGTATCTATCAATCTATCTAGCTATCTATCTATCTATCTATCTATCTATCTATCTATCTATCTATCTATCTATCTATCTATCTATCTATCTATCTATCAATCTATCTATCTATCTATCTATCTGTATCTATCTATCTGTATCTATCTATCTATCTATCTATTTGTCTGTCTTTCTGTCTATCTATCTATCTATCTATCTATCTATCTATCCATCTATCTGTGTCTATCTATCTTTCAGACTATGGCCTCTATTTCAGCCCATTAAAGTTTGAAAACTTTGTATTCTACTTAGGAGATACTTAGCTTTTCATAGTCTTTAGAAGCACTATTTGAATTTAATTAAAGGGACATGGAAGCCATACAGCACTCATAATGTGCACCTACCTCAGTATGCTTTCATGGACAGCAGTCAGGTTACATTAAAAAGGAGGCCATGAAAAACATTTACATTTTATAATAGAGGTAAATTAGACTTCCATATCTGTCTTTAGCAACCAGGAGCTCAAATAAAATATAACCAGGAAATCTGTTTTTTGTTTTGTTTTGTTTTTTTACACTCAATGCAGGCAAACATTTCATTTTAGTTTTCATATGGAATTCTGCTGAGCTAAACAGAAGCAAAATATATGTGGCTAATGATCAAGTAAAAAATGTTGACTAATTGATTCAATATGGCTTCCTAATGTTTATGAAGACTGTTTTTTTTTTAACCAGTAATCAGCTCATAAAAATCAGCACAAAAAACTATTTCACTTTATTTTGAATAATTATATTTAACATTTTGTAAAATCTTAGTTATAATAAACATTTTGTAAACACTTGGATGTTAAAATTCCAATCACAAATTCACATTTGGTCATATTTTAGTTTAAAAGAGCTATATCTGTAACTTTTTATTAAGCTAAGAATAATTGTGTACATTAATGTAATCTAGGCATGCAGAAAGCTTTAACATTAAAAGAAGATGTGTGAAGAGATAAGATATAATTACAGATAAAGATCTGCTCAACTAGGAATGATTAACAACATAGCCGGTTAATTTGAGGGTCACCACCTGAAAGATTTTGGGGTGGGGTAGTTACCAGTGCTCCTATTAAGGCTAAATTTTGTGAGCATCCCAGCAGTTAATAAGGGAACAATACCTTGTGGTCTGCATTGTGTAGTGTTTTCTAACTGCAGGGTGTGGTTCCCTAATTAACGGTTTCACTGCTGGGCTGCTCTTAAAATATAGCCTTAGAAGAAACACTGGTGGTGACTAACCATAAAAAAAGCTATTACACTATTGTTTGTACCCTGGTTTGAGCACATCTCCCTTTCTTTGTATAAAGAGCCAAGATATTCCATTTGAAATGACCAAAAACCAGGTGAAACATCTGTTAGAAACAGGGTGGATAAAAATCAATTATTTTAAAATAAAAAAATGATCTGAGTTTTTTTTTTAATTTAAATCATATTTTATTTTTAATAAAATGATTTATGAGGGAAAATCTATCTAAAGTTAGTTTTATATTTAAGATAAATTGGACCAGATTACGAGTGGAGATCAAACGTTTGCACGCAAACGATATTGGTGTTTCGTGTTCGTTTGCGCTCAGGTTAAATTGCGCTGGTTTTACAAGTTGAAAGTTAACAAGATCTCTTGAGCACAATTCTAGTTATTGCTCAATGGGTTAGCACGTGCTCAGAGCTGTGGTTAACTGTTTTGCGAAACAAAAATGTGTCACAAAACACATCAAAAAGATATTGCAAAGTACAGTTACAGCCATAATAATACAATCTAATAAAAATTATTTTAAAAAAAATTGGACACAAAAGTTATAAGGGCTCAAATATATGAGGACTTAGGTGTTAGGAAACAAAAGGCAAGCAAAGGTCTTTAACAATGAGATCTATATGTATGTATATATAAATGTCTATATATGTGTGCAGATGTATTTATGTATTTATATATTTGTTTACAGACATGTATACACATATAAACACATAAATACATACTGTATGTATACTTATATATACATATATATTGAAGTGTATTGGAGCCCTTTGCAGTTAAGTAGATGAATTCTACTCATTTTTATGCAATATTCATATTTAATAAAGGTTTTAACTATGTATCTAATGTAAATATTTCAATATTCAATGTTATGCATATAACAGAATATGTTCCAAGTATTTCTAAATAGATATTCCTATAAGTATCTGTATATATCTATACCTGTGCATATATATATATATATATATATATATATGTGTGTGTGTGTATAGATATATATTGTACCAAAATACCATTTTATATATATATATATATATATATATATATATATATATATATATATTTATGAACAAATAGAACATATTCTGCTATGTGCAGAACATTGAAATGTAAAATATTCATATTTCGGGTTAGTGCACATGAAAATATGAGATCGGGTTTGAGCGCTAGTTGGGTGGGTTTATTTCAACTTTTTTTCTTTATTGACTTCTATGGGGGAATGAATAGATTATCGCGCACGCAATATTCTAAACTCGGCTTTTTGTGCACATCAGCTTAGCTTGGTGGAAGTGCTGTGAATCTGGCAATATCGGTTTCAAGTGTTTGGGCAAGTGAAGAGCTGCATTGGCCATATACATCGCAGTGAGACACACCGCGGAAGAGATCCTGTCAGGTAATACCCGTTGAGTGTGTGAAGATAGCGAAGGTAAGCCATGCAGCAATAAGCCTTGCACCCTGAAGTTTCTTGTATTACTTGCACATGGGATTGGAGTATCCAACAGTGAATTGCCTCTCTTTGACTCTCACATAATTGTTTATAATCCGGTACCGGATAAATATATAACCATCTGAGATATCAAGGACGGTATTCTGTTTATCAATAACCGGAACGTGTTTTTAACACTCAAGTGCCCGGTAGTAGAGATGGACTTTCTCATGAGCCGGCTCTAATCCTGAATATGCTAGCAAGAATCATACATCAGTAGTGCACTACACTTGCAATTTGTATTTGGTTTATTGCCATATTTTCAGTATGTGTTTTTGGCTATGGTTTTAATAAAAATGTATATGTCCAGCATACCTGTTTAGGATATCATTTCTAATTATATTGTGAGGGTAGTGTATGGTGCGGCCTGATATCCGCTTTAGCTCTCTAGATTTGGTAGAGCTCTTTCTATTTAATTTGTTTATATATATATATATATATATATATACATACATATACAGTACTGTGCAAAAGTCTTAGGCCACCACCAGCTTTTTTGTTTTAGCAAAGTTTTAATGACCATCCATATTTATTTTTCTGTCTCTTTATTAAGATACACACAGAAAATACAGGAGATATGTACACAACATACAAAAAAAACACAATTTTCAGAACAAAATGGCTACTTCAGGCAAAAGTCAGTATTTAGTGTGACCTCCCTTGGCACTAAGCATATTTTGAACTCTTTTTGGGAGTCCTAAAGTTTTCTGAAGTAATCTTCTGGTATATTATACCAGGCTTCTTTCAGCACTTCTCAGAGTTCTTCTTTAGATTTAGGTTGTTTTTTATTTCTTTCTCTGTCTAGCTGATCCCATACTGCCTCTATAATATTCTGGTCCATGACTGTCAGTGTTTTATCATCTGTTTTTCTCTCCAAATTTGATTTCACTGCATTAGCAGTGTGCTTGGGATCGTTATCATGCTGAAAAATAAAACCAATCATAATCAGGTGCTTTCCTTAAGGAATGGCAGGATGATCTAAAACCTGACTGTACTTTTTAGCATTCATGATCCCATCAATATCGCCAACACCACTGGCAGCCCAAAACCAGGACAGACCTCCACCATTTTTCACTGAAGGCTGCAAGCACTCATTTGTCCTTCTCTCTCCAACTCTTCTTCTCAAATATTGTCGATGATTGGACCCAAAAATTTCAAACCTGCATTCGCCACTCTATAATACTCTTTTCTACTGATCTACATTCCAATCTTTGTCAGCTTTAGCATATCTTAGCCTTTTCACCCTGTTCCCCTTCTAAAAAAGGGGTTTCTTGGTTGCTACCCTTCCACAAAGACCATTCCTGATCAAGCTTCTTTGGACTGTAGAAGGGTCTACTTGGTATCCCGATGAAGCTACCATATGCTGAGCAAGGTCCTTGCTGGACTTCTTCCAGTCTCTCAAAGAAGAAACTCTGAGAAACTTCTCATCAGATTTTGAAATCTCCTGATTCTTCTTAACAGCTTTAATATCACATCTTGAGTATCCAGTTTGTTTGTTGATTTCCCTTTGAGAGTGGCCTTGCTGATGCAAAAGTATGATTTAATGTCTGTCACAACTGTACTTTGTAATGCATTTTTATGTGTTTTGTGACACTTCTTAGTTTCGCAAAACACTTAACAAGAGCTCTGAATTTGCGGTAATCATTCTAGTGTAAAATGCGATTGTGCTCAAGCAATCAGTTTACTTTCAACTCGTAATACGAGCAGCAAGCAATATAAGCTCCAACATTAGAGATAAACCCCTTATCACTCTGGCGCAAATGTTTGTGCTTCACTCGTAATCTGGACTGGCCCATAATTGGAAAACTAATCTAAAAAGTTGTTATTCTAAAAAATGAAAACTTCATCTGGTTATGCATACTAATATTATAACAACTATCAAGAATGAGTCTTTATGTAGAAAAGCATTATTTAAATTGTCTTACTGACTAGTGATTTAAATTGTTATTTAAATCAGGCTCTAAATTAAATCCACCCTGGTTGGAAAAGTTTTTTGTTTTTTTGATGGATTAGAGTATTGCTGGCAATCTCTTTCAATGCTTTTCAAATCTCTTCTAATCTATTCACTCCTATGAGGGAACAAGAGGAGAAGGGGCAAATAAGCTAGGCCCAAACATGACACCATTTTGCATTCTGTTTATACTACTACCTGACAATTTAATATTATTTGCCTTATGACATTCCTACCTAAATACTGAGGAAGACTCCTCTCTCTTATCCATGTATTTTATTTAAAAATAATTTAAAATAATGTTTAAAATGTGGCACCTGTACAATTTTGTTCTATTTAATCTTTTTAGAATGAAAATAAGCTCTGTAATGGCGCAGACAAAGAATGTTTATCTCCTACTTCCAAGACTGCTAAAATGGACACCCTAAAGGTAAGAGTGAATAATGATAGTGGTGTGTGCTCCTCAGGGGTGGTCCTAGACCATAATATGTAGGAGTGAAAAAATACCATTACTTTTTAAAATCCCTATTCTCCTGTGTTTACCACATTTTTTTCAGTGTTCTTCACAAAGCATTTGACATGTTAAAAAAAATGCACTACTTTACAAATTAATTGCTATTGGCACCGTCAAGGACTTAAATGCTAGAATAATGACTGTGCCTCCCGTAAGTCTACTAAAACCATCACACTGATGTTGCATATTTATTATGCTAAAAAGGGTGAGTGGTTAATATGAATTGCTGAAATGATCTGAAAATCATAATCCAAACACTGTAGTAAATGTTAAACGTACCCTGTAACCCCCCATCCGCCTCCATAGCCGGTGCTTTTTTCTCTTTTACTCTGCAAGTACAGTTCAGCCAAACAGAAGGCAATCACTTGCCCCATTTTATTTCCTATAGCAAATGCTCGTGGACTAGTGACACATATATGATTTGTTCCTACAAGCCAACATTGAGATCCACTGTTTACGTTGTCCTGGTAGCTTGGAGGAACTAATAGCTCATCTGCCTCTAGTGCATGAGCATACTATAGGAATTGTGATGGGCGATCTCCTTCTGGTAGGCTGTTGCCCAAAATAGTAGGCGCGTGGGCTGAAGAGGAAACCCAACTGGATTTTATCTACAAATTAAATGTAAAATTTAGTGCAGTGATTAGGATTAGGATTTCAAGATTATGACAGTAGTTCATGTTAAACATTGTTTAGCCATGAACAAAAACATTTAATCTTGATCTGTGAATGTACTGTTTAGCCAATTTACAGCTATTTGTATAAACAAAATAGACAGGGACAGTCTAGTCAAAATTAAACTTTCATGATTCAGATAGGGCATTCTAATTAAACAACTTTCCAATTTACTTTTATCATCAGATTTGCTTCAGCCAATAAAGGCCGCCTCTTATCTCAGGGCATTGTGACATTTTTTCACAGCTAGACAGTTCTAGTTCATGTGTGTCATATAAATAACATTGTGCTCACTCTGTGGAGTTATTTATAAGTCAGCACTGATTGGCTAAAATATATGTCTGTCAAAAGAACTGAAATAAGGGGGCAGTCTATAGAGGTTTACATACAAGGTAATCACAGAGGTAAAAAGTATATTAATATAAAGGGCCGGACTGGGATCAAAAAAAGGCCCGGGCATTTTAGGACAAAGAGGCCCCCCCCCCCCCAGCTGCTGCACTATTTAAAAAAAAATAATATATATATATATATATATATATATATATATATATAAAACAGGGCTCAACATTTACCTCACCTACCTCCTGCCTGCCCCTGCTGCCGGCCACCTGTCCTGCTGAGTCGCAGGGTCATCACTGGCACTGCTCACTAGCTAGCCCAGCCCAGCGGCCTCACGGAATGCCATCAACTCCAAAAAAAAGGTCCTCCAGACCTCACCTACCTCCTGCCTGCCCCTGCTGCCTGCCCCTGCTGCCAGCCACCTGTCCTGCTGAGTCATGGCGTCATCACTGGCACTGCTCACTAGCTGCTAGCCCCCTGGCCTCACGGAATGCCATGTGGAGCCTCAGCCTATGGAGGACTCAGGACCACTCCAGATCCAACCGGCCCGGCGGCAGCCAGCATCTTTCCGGCCTCCAACCACTGACACACCAATGACACCATGTGGACCCGGCACGCGGCATGAGTGTAGTGCAGCCGCGTGCAGGGCGACGGTGTGTGTGTGACTGTGACGTCACTAGTTAGTAACAGACAGTGCACTCAGACCCAGGCCGGAAGGTGGAAGCAGTGCGCCGCAGCCTGTGCGGCCAATCCGAATGGGCCCATGTTTGTATATAGGCTGGCCCTGAAGTACCAAAGTTGAGCTGCGCTGCTGCAGACTACAGATAATAAAGTTTAAAAATTAAACATTTAATAAACAATTTACAAAAAAAAGTTCTCAAATAATTTAAGTCAGCAGTACTAGTGGGGGGCCAAGGTAACCGGCGGCCCACCGGGCAAATGCCCGGTATGCCCTATGGCCAGTCCGGGCCTGTTAATATAACTGTGTTAGTTATGCAAAACTGGGGAATGGGTAATAAAGGGATTATCTATCTTTTTAAACAATACAAATTCAGGAGTAGACTGTCCCTTTAATTTGCAGTCAATACTAGGACTGACGTGAGCTGCTGTTATTGTTAATAGTGCAGATAATTTATGGGCTTGGTCTGGCAGAAGTATATTATCAATGTGTATTTCAATAGATATGACCTTCCAGGGTTAAATTGTGCTGAGTCTATGAAGAATTATCTATTTTTTAAGAACCTTATATGTCCCAGTCTCTTCAGTACTTTTCACATTAAGAGCTTTGGGCTTGCTCATTGGCCACATTTAATGCTTCCAGATTACATTTGAGTGACTGTGACATGCTCCCTTGAGATGATTGAAACCCAACAGAGTAATTGTAATAGGTTATACAATTAATTTTAGGTAGCTTGGATCTGCGTTAATGAATCATTACTCTGCTTAATTAGAAAAATGAGATAAACTATATAGGTAGTGATTCAAATGTCATTCACACTATTAACTTTATTGAAAAAATATCAAAAAGAAGAGAAAAATAAATTCTCATACATACAAATGGCTTGAGCTCAAATTAAAAACACTAGAACTCTCATCCAGTTTGTGTAATCTGGAATAGTAACAGCCAGCAGTAAATACGTATCTATATCAAATAAGCCCTTACTATCCGAGGGCTAAAGTTAAATTATCTTTATCATTTTGCGCTAACTGCTAGGCTTAAATATCCATATATATTACTGAGTCTAGTTATCATCACATGGTAAGTAAACTTGCTTACCATTTGATAATAACTAGACCCTCAGTAATATATTAAGGCGAGTAAAGATTCCATAATGCTGATCCAAGCTACCTATACTTAAAGGGCCACTAAACCCCAAATTTTTCTTTCATGATTCAGATAGAGAATACAATTTTAAACAACATTCCAATTTACTTCTATTATCTAATTTGCTGCAATCTTTAGATAACCTTTGTTAAAGAAATAGCAATGCACATTGGTGAGCCAATCACATGAGGCATCTATGTGAAGCCACCAATCAGAAGCTACTGAGTCTATCTAGATATGCTTTTCAGGAAAAAAAATTTAAGTGAATGAAGCAAATTAGATAATAGAAGTAAATCAGAAAGTTGTTTAAAATGGTATTCTCTATCTGAATCATGAAAGAAAAAATTGGGTTTAATGTCCCTTTAATTGTATAACCTATTACAATTACTCTGTTAGTTGTTACTTGTCCCTGGCTCTGACTCTGCGGCAGGAAGTCTTAATAAAAACATATCTCAAATTATATTTTACATTAATATAATATATAAGTCTCCTGTTTACTTATACTCTGTTTTTCCCCCTCCCTGTACTGTATCCAAAAATGATTGAAACCCAATTAGCTGTTGTATGGGAAATAAATCACTACATGTTAAATACATATTCTAATGCTAGAATGGTATTGTATAATTAGTTAGTGCTTGCAATATTTGCATCAGTGATCTTTGCTTATTATGCGCATAACCAATGTAAAGGGATTTAACTCACAGCTAAAATCATGCTTGGTAGCCACAGCACATTGCAGCTTCTGAGCATGATGAGTCCAGAGAGCTAATTTGTAGGGCCATATGCAAGTAGCTGCTAATCACAAGCCAATCAGTGTGTTGGATCACTGACTGTCTTTCCCAGCAGATGCAATGTGTTGCCCCAGCTATATGTTGTAGGGGTTAAATATATTGGCGTCCATTTATTAGGCAGGACACCTGCCCACCCTTATTCACAGAAAGCGAGGCATCATCCGCTGACAGAAGTTAGCATTGCACAAGGAACACTAATCATCTCAGAATGCAAGCTCCCATAATTCTCCCCGGCTGAATCAACAGTTTGATAAATGGAGCCCATAGCAGTTACTAATATAAAAACTGCATGTCGTAACAAATTCTGATTTTCATTAAAATACCATATTAAAAACATTTTTTTTTTTAGTATATTGTGCATTGTTTAGTATGGGTACCACATCTGTCATGAAACCTTGAATGTTCTTTTGAAGGGTTGTCTTTTGATAGTTCATATACAGTTATTATCAGCAACAGGTCAGCAGTGTATCTTTTGTTTGTGCCTAGAGCAGCAGTATTTAGGGGGTTTAAGAGGAATTCTATGGGGATAATAAGATTAGTACCTGGTCTAAGTATTGATGTGTATGATTTTATATATTTTTATAAAGGATCATTCAAATATTTTTTTTTATTCCATTTAAAAGAGGGCATATTAGTAAATGTTATAGAAAATGTAATTCTCCTGTGCAAAATAATGTTGTTATGTCTGTGGGATGTGTCACTTTACACTAATAGGGCTGCAGGAGTCTTCCTTATCAACCTGTGATTTTCTATCCCTCACAAAAATAAAAATGAACAGCATTAACATTTTAACCCTTTTCAGGCCAAAATGTTTTAAAATCTTTAAGTTGTTTAAATAGTTCTCTTTTATATCCATGACAGATTGGAGTTGAGTTTAATGCCCCTTTAATTTTGGTTTTAGAATCCATAGCAAGATCACAGATCCAATAGATCACACAGAAAAACAACTAACGCTCTTTAATACAGTTTCTAAAAATTTGCAGAAGATTTTCTTAAAATAATTATCAATTTAATAATGACCATTACTGTGATAGAGTTATAGAATCATTTCCTGTTGACTAAACCACTAAATCACAACAGATATATACAGTTATAATGAAAAAAAAATTAAACAAATATCCCAGTACCTGAGCAGAGCTACTTTTGTCACCTATTAATAAATTTAGTAGGAGTTGTAGCGCCACAATATGCAGCCTATCAGCACAATCCATAATACTCATATAAAATATGCAGATCCAGCGCCACAATATGCAGCCTATCAGCACGATCCATAATACTCATATAAAATATGCAGACCCAGCGCCACAATATGCAGCCTATCAGCACGATCCATAATACTCATATAATACAGACAGATCTAGCACCACAATATACAGCCTATCAGCACGATCCATAAAACTCATAAAAAACAGACAGATCCAGCGCCACAATATGCAGCCTATCAGCACGATCCATAATACTCACAAAAAACAGAGAGATCCAGCGCCACAATATGCAGCCTATCAGCCCGATCCATAATACTCATATCAAACAGACAGACCCAGCGCCACAATATGCAGCCTATCAGCACGATCCATAATACTCATATCAAACAGACAGACCCAGCGCCACAATATGCAGCCTATCAGCACGATCCATAATACTCATATCAAACAGACAGACCCAGCGCCACAATATGCAGCCTATCAGCACAATCCATAATACTCATATCAAACAGACAGATCCAGCGTCACAATATGCAGCCTATCAGCACGATCCATAATACTCATATCAAACAGACAGACCCAGCGCCACAATATGCAGCCTATCAGCACGATCCATAATACTCATATCAAACAGACAGATCCAGCGCCACAATATGCAGCCTATCAGCACGATCCATAATACTCATATAAAACAGACAGATCTAGCGCCACAATATGCAGCCTATCAGCACGATCCATAATACTCCTATAAAACAGACAGACCCAGCGCCACAATATGCAGCCTATCAGCATGATCCATAATACTCATATCAAAGAGACAGATCTAGCGCCACAATATGCAGCCTATAAGCACGATCCATAATACTCCTATAAAACAGACAGACCCAGCCCCACAATATGCAGCCTATCAGCATGATCCATAATACTCATAAAAAACAGATAGATCTAGCACCACAATATGCAGCCTATCAGCACGATCCATAATACTCATATAAAACAGACAGATCTAGCACCACAATATGCAGCCTATCAGCATGATCCATAATACTCATATAAAACAGACAGATCTAGCACCACAATATGCAGCCTATCAGCATGATCCATAATACTGATAAAAAACAGATAGATCTAGCACCACAATATGCAGCCTATCAGCATGATCCATAATACTGATAAAAAACAGATAGATCTAGCACCACAATATGCAGCCTATCAGCACAATCCATAATACTCATATCAAACAGACAGACCCAGCGCCACAATATGCAGCCTATCAGCACGATCCATAATACTCACAAAAAACAGACAGACCCAGCTCCACAATATGCAGCCTATCAGCATGATCCATAATACTGATAAAAAACAGATAGATCTAGCACCACAATATGCAGCCTATCAGCATGATCCATAATACTGATAAAAAACAGATAGATCTAGCACCACAATATGCAGCCTATCAGCACGATCCATAATACTGATAAAAAACAGACAGACCCAGCACCAGAATATGCAGCCTATCAGCACAATCCATAATACTCATATAAAACAGACAGACCCAGCGCCACAATATGCAGCCTATCAGCACGATCCATAATACTCACAAAAAACAGACAGATTTTATCTCTGCACTTCTTATCTTTCATTAATTTTCTGTTTTTGTAGGTTCAAAAGAAAAATTACAGACAAGAAAAGAAAAGAGCAACCAAACAGCTGTTCAGTGCTTTGAAAGATCCAAGCGTGGTAATTGTGGCTGACTGGCTAAAGGTGGTAAAACCCAAATTATCTAAATTTACAAATAGTTTGTTTTCAATAAAACAGAATAACGTTTGTTAATATAAAGGCTAGATAACTGAGGGCTAGATTACTAAGGGCTAGATTACTGAGGAATAGATTATTGAGGGGCTAGATTACTGAGGGCTAGATTAGTGAAGGCTTGATTACCGAGGGCTAGATTACTGAGGGCTAGATTACTGAGGGCTAGATTACTGAAGGCTAGATTACCGAGGGCTAGATTACTGAGGGCTAGATTACTGAGGGCTAGATTACTGAGGGCTAGATGACTGAAGGCTAGATTACCGAGGGCTAGATAATAGGGCTAGATTACTGAGGGCTAGATTACTGAGGGCTAGATTACTGAAGGCTAGATTACAGAGGGCTAGATTACTGAGGGCTAGATTACTGATGGTTAGATTACTGAGGGCTAGATTACTGATGGCTAGATTACTGAAGGCTAGATTACCAAGGGCTAGATTATCGAGGGCTAGATTACTGCTGAATAGATTACTCAGGGCTATATTACTGGGGCCTATATTACTGAGGGCTAGATTACTGAGGATTAGATTACTGAGGGCTAGATTACTGAGGGCTAGATTAATGAAGTCTAGATTACCGAGGCCTACATTACTGAGGGCTAGATTACTGAGCATTAGATTACTGATGGTTAGATTACTGAGGCTTAGATTAATGAGGGCTAGATTACTGAGGGCTAGATTACGAAGGCTAGATTAATCTGGGCTACATTACTATAGGCTAGATTACTGAAGGCTAGATTACTGAGGGCTAGATTACTGAGGCCTATATTACTGAGGGTTAGATTACTGAGGAATAGATTATTGAGGGGCTAGATTACTGAGGGCTAGATTACTGAGGAATAGATTACTGAGGAATAGATTACTGAGGGCTATATTACTGAAGGCTAGATTACTGAGTGCTAGATTACCAAGGGCTAGATTACTGAGGGCTAGATTACAGAGAGCTAGATTACCGAGGACTAGATTACTGAGGGCTAGATTACTGAGGGTTAGATTACTGAGGGTTAGATTACTGAGGGCTATATTACTGAGGGCTAGATTACGAAGGCTAGATTACTCTGGGCTACATTACCTTAGGCTAGATTACTGAAGGCTAGATTACTGAGAGCTACATTACTGAGGCCTATATTACTGAGGGCTAGATTACCGAGGGCTATATTACTGAGGGCTAGATTACAGAGGGCTAGATTACAGAGGGCTAGATTATTGAGGGCTAGATTACTGAGGGTTAGATTACTGAGGGTTAGATTACTGAGGGCTAGATTATGAAGGCTAGATTACTCTAGGCTACATTACTATAGGCTAGATTACTGAAGGCTAGATTACTGAGAGCTAAATAATTGAGGCCTATATTACTGAGGCCTATAATACTGAGGGTTAGATTACTGAGGAATAGATTATTGAGGGGATAGATTATTGAGGGCTAGATTACTGAGGAATAGATTACTGAGGGCTAGATTACTGAGGGCTAGATTACTGAGGGCTTGATTACTGAAGGCTAGATTACCGAGGGCTAGATTACAGAGGGCTAGATTACTGAGGGCTAGATTACTGAGGGCTAGATTACTAAAGGCTAGATTACTGAGGGCTAGATTACAGAGGGCTAGATTACTGAGGGTTAGATTACTGAGGGATAGATTACTGAGGGTTAGATTACTGAGGGCTAGATTACTGAGGGCTAGATTACGAAGGCTAGATTATTCTGGGCTACATTACTATAGGCAAAATTACTGAGGGCTAGATTACTGAGGCCTATATTACTGAGGGTTAGATTACTGAGGAATAGATTATTGAGGGGCTAGATTACTGAAGGCTAGATTACTGAAGGCTAGATTACATAGGACTAGATTACATAGGGCTAAATTACTGAGGGCTAGATTACTGAAGGCTAGATTACTGAGGGCTAGATTACAGATTGCTAGATTACTGAGGAATATATTACTCAGGGCTAGATTACTGAGGGCTAGATTACTGAGGAATAGATTACTGAGAGCTAGATTACTGGGGGCTAGATTACTGAGGGCTGTATTACTGAAGGCTAGATTACTGAGGGCTAGATTACAGAGTGCTAGATTACTGAGGGCTAGATTACTGAGGAATATATTACTCAGGGCTAGATTACTGAGGGCTTGATTACTGAAGGCTAGATTACCAAGGGCTGGATTACAGAGGGCTAGATTACTGAGGGCTAGATTACTGAGGGCTAGATTACTGAAGGCTAGATTACTGAGGGCTAGATTACAGAGGGCTAGATTACTGAGGGTTAGATTACTGAGGGATAGATTACTGAGGGTTAGATTACTGAGGGCTAGATTACTGAGGGCTAGATTACGAAGGCTAGATTATTCTGGGCTACATTACTATAGGCAAGATTACTGAGGGCTAGATTACTGAGGCCTATATTACTGAGGGTTAGATTACTGAGGAATAGATTATTGAGGGGCTAGGTTACTGAAGGCTAGATTACTGAGGGCTAGATTACTGAGGGCTAGATTACTGAGGGCTAGATTACTGAGGGCTATATTACTGAGGGCTAGATTACATAGGACTAGATTACATAGGGCTAAATTACTGAGGGATAGATTACTGAAGGCTAGATTACTGAGGGCTAGATTACAGATTGCTAGATTACTGAGGAATATATTACTGAGAGCTAGATTACTGAGGGCTGTATTACTGAAGGCTAGATTACTGAGGGCTAGATTACAGAGTGCTAGATTACTGAGGGCTAGATTACTGAGGAATATATTACTCAGGGCTAGATTACTGAGGGCTAGATTACTGAGGAATATATTACTGAGAGCTAGATTACTGGGGGCTAGATTACTGAGGGCTAGATTACTGTGGGTTTGATTACTGAAGGCTAGATTACTGAGGGCTAGATTACTGAGGGCTAGATTGCTGAGGAATAGATTACTGAGGGTTAGATTACTGAAGGCTAGATTACTGAGGGCTAGATTACTGAGGGCTAGATTACTGAGGAATAGATTACTGATGGCTATATTACTGAGGGCTAGATTACTGAGAAATAGATTACGGAGGGCTAGATTACAGAGGGCTAGATTACTGAGGACTAGATTACTGAAGGCTAGATTACTGAGGGCTAGATTACTGAGGGCTAGATTACTGTGGGTTTGATTACTGAAGGCTAGATTACTGAGGGCTAGATTACTGAGGGCTAGATTGCTGAGGGCTAGATTACTGAGGGCTAGATTACTGAGGAATAGATTACTGATGGCTATATTACTGAGGGCTAGATTACTGAGAAATAGATTACGGAGGGCTAGATTACAGAGGGCTAGATTACTGAGGACTAGATTACTGAGGGCTAGATTACTGAGAGCTAGATTACGAAGGCTAGATTACTCTGGGCTACATTACTTTAGGCTAGATTACTGAAGGCTAGATTACTGAAGGCTAGATTGCTGAGAGCTACATTACTGAGGCCTATATTACTGAGGGCTATATTACTGAGGGCTATATTACTGAGGGCTAGATTACAGAGGGCTAGATTACTAAGGGCTAGATTATGAAGGCTAGATTACTCTGGGCTACATTGCTATAGGCTAGATTACTGAAGGCTAGATTACGGAGAGCTAAATTACGGAGGCCTATATTACTGAGGCCTATAATACTGAAGGATTAGATTACTGAGGAATAGATTATTGAGGGGCTTGATTACTGAGGGCTAGATTACTGAGGGCTAGATTACATAGGACTAGATTACATAGGGCTAAATTACTGAGGGCTAGATTACTGAAGGCTAGATTACTGAGGGCTAGATTACAGATTGCTGGATTACTGAGGAATATATTACTCAGGGCTAGATTACTGAGGGCTAGATTACTGAGGAATAGATTACTGAGAGCTAGATTACTGGGGGCTAGATTACTGAGGGCTGTATTACTGAGGGCTAGATTACAGAGTGCTAGATTACTGAGGGCTAGATTACTGAGGAATATATTACTCAGGGCTAGATTACTGAGGGCTAGATTACTGAGAGCTAGATTACTGGGGGCTAGATTACTGAGGGCTAGATTACTGTGGGTTAGATTAATGAAGGCTAGATTACTGAGGGCTAGATTACTGAGGGCTAGATTACTGAGGAATAGATTACTGATGGCTATATTACTGAGGGCTAGATTACTGAGAAATAGATTACGGAGGGCTAGATTACAGAGGGCTATATTACTGAGGACTAGATTACTGAGGGCTAGATTACTGAGAGCTAGATTACGAAGGCTAGATTACTCTGGGCTACATTACTTTAGGCTACATTACTTTAGGCTAGATTACTGAAGGCTAGATTACTGAAGGCTAGATTGCTGAGAGCTACATTACTGAGGCCTATATTACTGAGGGCTATATTACTGAGGGCTATATTACTGAGGGCTAGATTACAGAGGGCTAGATTACTAAGGGCTAGATTATGAAGGATAGATTACACTGGGCTACATTGCTATAGGCTAGATTACTGAAGGCTAGATTACGGAGAGCTAAATTATGGAGGCCTATATTACTGAGGCCTATAATACTGAGGGATTAGATTACTGAGGAATAGATTATTGAGGGGCTAGATTACTGAGGGCTAGATTACTGAGTGCTGGATTACTCAGGGCTAGATTACTGAGGGCTAGATTACTGAAGAATAGATTACTGAGAGCTAGATTACTGGGGGCTAGATTACTGAGGGCTGTATTACTGAAGGCTAGATTACTGAGGGCTAGATTACAGAGGGCTAGATTACTGAGGGCTAGATTACTGAGGAATAGATTACTGAGGAATAGATTACTGATGGCTAGATTACTGAGGGCTAGATTACTGAGGAATAGATTACTGATGGCTAGATTACTGAGGGCTAGATTACTGAGGAATAGATTACGGAGGGCTAGATTACTGAGGGCTAGATTACTGAGGAATAGATTACTGAGAGCTAGATTACTGGGGGCTAGATTACTGAGGGCTAGATTACTGTGGGTTAGATTACTGAAGGCTAGATTACTGAGGGCTAGATTACTGAGGGCTAGATTACTGAGGAATAGATTACTGTGGGTTAGATTACTGAAGGCTAGATTACTGAGGGCTAGATTACTGAGGGCTAGATTACTGAGGAATAGATTACTGATGGCTATATTACTGAGGGCTAGATTACTGAGAAATAGATTACGGAGGGCTAGATTACAGAGGGCTAGATTACTGAGGACTAGATTACTGAGGGCTAGATTACTGAGAGCTAGATTACGAAGGCTAGATTACTCTGGGCTACATTACTTTAGGCTAGATTACTGAAGGCTAGATTACTGAAGGCTAGATTGCTGAGAGCTACATTACTGAGGCCTATATTACTGAGGGCTATATTACTGAGGGCTATATTACTGAGGGCTAGATTACAGAGGGCTAGATTACTAACGCTAGATTATGAAGGCTAGATTACTTTGGGCTACATTGCTATAGGCTAGATTACTGAAGGCTAGATTACGGAGAGCTAAATTACGGAGGCCTATATTACTGAGGCCTATAATACTGAAGGATTAGATTACTGAGGAATAGATTATTGAGGGGCTTGATTACTGAGGGCTAGATTACTGAGGGCTAGATTACATAGGACTAGATTACATAGGGCTAAATTACTGAGGGCTAGATTACTGAAGGCTAGATTACTGAGGGCTAGATTACAGATTGCTGGATTACTGAGGAATATATTACTCAGGGCTAGATTACTGAGGGCTAGATTACTGAGGAATAGATTACTGAGAGCTAGATTACTGGGGGCTAGATTACTGAGGGCTGTATTACTGAGGGCTAGATTACAGAATGCTAGATTACTGAGGGCTAGATTACTGAGGAATATATTACTCAGGGCTAGATTACTGAGGGCTAGATTACTGAGAGCTAGATTACTGGGGGCTAGATTACTGAGGGCTAGATTACTGTGGGTTAGATTACTGAAGGCTAGATTACTGAGGGCTAGATTACTGAGGGCTAGATTACTGAGGAATAGATTACTGATGGCTATATTACTGAGGGCTAGATTACTGAGAAATAGATTACGGAGGGCTAGATTACAGAGGGCTATATTACTGAGGACTAGATTACTGAGGGCTAGATTACTGAGAGCTAGATTACGAAGGCTAGATTACTCTGGGCTACATTACTTTAGGCTACATTACTTTAGGCTAGATTACTGAAGGCTAGATTACTGAAGGCTAGATTGCTGAGAGCTACATTACTGAGGCCTATATTACTGAGGGCTATATTACTGAGGGCTATATTACTGAGGGCTAGATTACAGAGGGCTAGATTACTAAGGGCTAGATTATGAAGGATAGATTACACTGGGCTACATTGCTATAGGCTAGATTACTGAAGGCTAGATTACGGAGAGCTAAATTATGGAGGCCTATATTACTGAGGCCTATAATACCGAGGGATTAGATTACTGAGGAATAGATTATTGAGGGGCTAGATTACTGAGGGCTAGATTACTGAGTGCTGGATTACTCAGGGCTAGATTACTGAGGGCTAGATTACTGAAGAATAGATTACTGAGAGCTAGATTACTGGGGGCTAGATTACTGAGGGCTGTATTACTGAAGGCTAGATTACTGAGGGCTAGATTACAGAGGGCTAGATTACTGAGGGCTAGATTACTGAGGAATAGATTACTGAGGAATAGATTACTGATGGCTAGATTACTGAGGGCTAGATTACTGAGGAATAGATTACTGATGGCTAGATTACTGAGGGCTAGATTACTGAGGAATAGATTACGGAGGGCTAGATTACTGAGGGCTAGATTACTGAGGGCTAGATTACTGAGGGTTAGATTACTGAGGGCTAGATTACTGAGGGCTAGATTACGAAGGCTAGATTACTCTGGGCTACATTACTTTAGGCTAGATTACTGAAGGCTATATTACTGAGGGCTAGATTGCTGAGAGCTACATTACTGAGGCCTATATTACTGAGGGCTATATTACTGAGGGCTAGATTACTGAGGGCTAGATTACAGAAGACTAGATTACTAAGGGCTAGATTATGAAGGCTAGATTACTCTGGGCTACATTGCTATAGGCTAGATTACTGAAGGCTAGATTACTGAGAGCTAAATTACTGAGGCCTATATTACTGAGGCCTATAATACTGAGGGTTAGATTACTGAGGAATAGATTATTGAGGGGCTAGATTACTGAGGGCTAGATTACTGAGTGCTAGATTACTGAGGAATAGATTACTCAGGGCTAGATTACTGAGGGCTAGATTACTGAGGAATAGATTACTGAAAGCTAGATTACTGGGGGCTAGATTACTGAGGGCTGTATTACTGAAGGCTAGGTTACTGAGGGCTAGATTACAGAGAGCTAGATTAATGAGGGCTAGATTACTGAGGAATAGATTACTGAGGAATAGATTACTGAGGGCTAGATTACTGAGGGCTAGATTACTGGGGGTTAGATTACTGAAGGCTAGATTACTGAGGGCTAGATTACTGAAGAATAGATTACTGAGGGCTAGATTACTGAGGGCTAGATTACTGAAGAATAGATTACTGATGGCTATATTACTGAGGGCTAGATTACTGAGGAATAGATTACTGAGAGCTATATTACTGAGGGCTAGATTACTCATGGCTAGATTACTGATGGCTAGATTACTGAGGGTTAGATTACTGAAAGCTAGATTACTGAGGGCTAGATTGCTGAGGGCTAGATTACTGAGAGCTATTTTACTGAGGGCTAGATTACTGAGGTCTAGATTACTGAAGGCTAGATTACTGAGGGCTAGATTACTGAGGGCTAGATTACTGAGGGCTATATTACTGAGGGCTAGATTACATAGGACTAGATTACATAGGGCTAATTTACTGAGGGCTAGATTACTGAAGGCTAGATTACTGAGGGCTAGATTACAGATTGCTAGATTACTGAGGAATATATTACTCAGGGCTAGATTACTGAGGGCTAGATTACTGAGGAATAGATTACTGAGAGCTAGATTGCTGGGGGCTAGATTACTGAGGGCTGTATTACTGAAGGCTAGATTACTGAGGGCTAGATTACAGAGTGCTAGATTACTGAGGGCTAGATTACTGAGGAATATATTACTCAGGGCTAGATTACTGAGGGCTAGATTACTGAGGAATAGATTACTGAGAGCTAGATTACTGAGGGCTAGATTACTGAGAGCTTGATTACTGAAGGCTAGATTACCGAGGGCTGGATTACAGAGGGCTAGATTACTGAGGGCTAGATTACTGAGGGCTAGATTACTGAAGGCTAGATTACTGAGGGCTAGATTACAGAGGGCTAGATTACTGAGGGTTAGATTACTGAGGGATAGATTACTGAGGGTTAGATTACTGAGGGCTAGATTACTGAGGGCTAGATTACAAAGGCTAGATTATTCTGGGCTACATTACTATAGGCAAGATTACTGAGGGCTAGATTACTGAGGCCTATATTATTGAGGGTTAGATTACTGAGGAATGGATTATTGAGGGGCTAGGTTACTGAAGGCTAGATTACTGAAGGCTAGATTACTGAGGGCTAGATTACTGAGGGCTAGATTACTGAGGGCTATATTACTGAGGGCTAGATTACATAGGACTAGATTACATAGGGCTAAATTACTGAGGGCTAGATTACTGAAGGCTAGATTACTGAGGGCTAGATTACAGATTGCTAGATTACTGAGGAATATATTACTCAGGGCTAGATTACTGAGGGCTAGATTACTGAGGAATAGATTACTGAGAGCTAGATTACTGAGGGCTGTATTACTGAAGGCTAGATTACTGAGGGCTAGATTACAGAGTGCTAGATTACTGAGGGCTAGATTACTGAGGAATATATTACTCAGGGCTAGATTACTGAGGGCTAGATTACTGAGGAATAGATTACTGAGAGCTAGATTACTGGGGGCTAGATTACTGAGGGCTAGATTACTGTGGGTTAGATTACTGAAGGCTAGATTACTGAGGGCTAGATTACTGAGGGCTAGATTACTGAGGAATAGATTACTGTGGGTTAGATTACTGAAGGCTAGATTACTGAGGGCTAGATTACTGAGGAATAGATTACTGATGGCTATATTACTGAGGGCTAGATTACTGAGAAATAGATTACGGAGGGCTAGATTACAGAGGGCTAGATTACTGAGGACTAGATTACTGAGGGCTAGATTACTGAGAGCTAGATTACGAAGGCTAGATTACTCTGGGCTACATTACTTTAGGCTAGATTACTGAAGGCTAGATTACTGAAGGCTAGATTGCTGAGAGCTACATTACTGAGGCCTATATTACTGAGGGCTATATTACTGAGGGCTATATTACTGAGGGCTAGATTACAGAGGGCTAGATTACTAAGGGCTAGATTATGAAGGCTAGATTACTCTGGGCTACATTGCTATAGGCTAGATTACTGAAGGCTAGATTACGGAGAGCTAAATTACGGAGGCCTATATTACTGAGGCCTATAATACTGAAGGATTAGATTACTGAGGAATAGATTATTGAGGGGCTAGATTACTGAGGGCTAGATTACTGAGGGCTAGATTACATAGGACTAGATTACATAGGGCTAAATTACTGAGGGCTAGATTACTGAAGGCTAGATTACTGAGGGCTAGATTACAGATTGCTGGATTACTGAGGAATATATTACTCAGGGCTAGATTACTGAGGGCTAGATTACTGAGGAATAGATTACTGAGAGCTAGATTACTGGGGGCTAGATTACTGAGGGCTGTATTACTGAGGGCTAGATTACAGAGTGCTAGATTACTGAGGGCTAGATTACTGAGGAATATATTACTCAGGGCTAGATTACTGAGGGCTAGATTACTGAGAGCTAGATTACTGGGGGCTAGATTACTGAGGGCTAGATTACTCTGGGTTAGATTACTGAAGGCTAGATTACTGAGGGCTAGATTACTGAGGGCTAGATTACTGAGGAATAGATTACTGATGGCTATATTACTGAGGGCTAGATTACTGAGAAATAGATTACGGAGGGCTAGATTACAGAGGGCTATATTACTGAGGACTAGATTACTGAGGGCTAGATTACTGAGAGCTAGATTACGAAGGCTAGATTACTCTGGGCTACATTACTTTAGGCTACATTACTTTAGGCTAGATTACTGAAGGCTAGATTACTGAAGGCTAGATTGCTGAGAGCTACATTACTGAGGCCTATATTACTGAGGGCTATATTACTGAGGGCTATATTACTGAGGGCTAGATTACAGAGGGCTAGATTACTAAGGGCTAGATTATGAAGGATAGATTACACTGGGCTACATTGCTATAGGCTAGATTACTGAAGGCTAGATTACGGAGAGCTAAATTATGGAGGCCTATATTACTGAGGCCTATAATACTGAGGGATTAGATTACTGAGGAATAGATTATTGAGGGGCTAGATTACTGAGGGCTAGATTACTGAGTGCTGGATTACTCAGGGCTAGATTACTGAGGGCTAGATTACTGAAAAATAGATTACTGAGAGCTAGATTACTGGGGGCTAGATTACTGAGGGCTGTATTACTGAAGGCTAGATTACTGAGGGCTAGATTACAGAGGGCTAGATTACTGAGGGCTAGATTACTGAGGAATAGATTACTGAGGAATAGATTACTGATGGCTAGATTACTGAGGGCTAGATTACTGAGGAATAGATTACTGATGGCTAGATTACTGAGGGCTAGATTACGGAGGAATAGATTATGGAGGGCTAGATTACTGAGGGCTAGATTACTGAGGACTAGATTACTGAGGGCTAGATTACTGAGGGTTAGATTACTGAGGGCTAGATTACTGAGGGTTAGATTACGAAGGCTAGATTACTGAGGGCTAGATTGCTGAGAGCTACATTACTGAGGCCTATATTACTGAGGGCTATATTACTGAGGGCTAGATTACTGAGGGCTAGATTACAGAAGGCTAGATTACTAAGTGCTAGATTATGAAGGCTAGATTACTCTGGGCTACATTGCTATAGGCTAGATTACTGAAGGCTAGATTACTGAGAGCTAAATTTCTGAGGCCTATATTACTGAGGCCTATAATACTGAGGGTTAGATTACTGAGGAATAGATTATTGAGGGGCTAGATTACTGAGGGCTAGATTACTGAGTGCTAGATTACTGAGGAATAGATTACTCAGGGCTAGATTACTGAGGGCTAGATTACTGAGGAATAGATTACTGAAAGCTAGATTACTGGGGGCTAGATTACTGAGGGCTGTATTACTGAAGGCTAGGTTACTGAGGGCTAGATTACAGAGGGCTAGATTAATGAGGGCTAGATTACTGAGGAATAGATTACTGAGGAATAGATTACTGAGGGCTAGATTACTGAGGGCTAGATTACTGTGGGTTAGATTACTGAAGGCTAGATTACTGAGGGCTAGATTACTGAAGAATAGATTACTGAGGGCTAGATTACTGAGGGCTAGATTACTGAAGAATAGATTACTGATGGCTATATTACTGAGGGCTAGATTACTGAGGAATAGATTACTGAGAGCTATATTACTGAGGGCTAGATTACTCATGGCTAGATTACTGATGGCTAGATTACTGAGGGTTAGATTACTGAAAGCTAGATTACTGAGGGCTAGATTGCTGAGGGCTAGATTACTGAGAGCTATTTTACTGAGGGCTAGATTACTGAGGGCTAGATTACTGAAGGCTAGATTACTGAGGGCTACGTTACTGAGGGCTAGATTACTGAAGGCTAGATTACTGAGGGCTAGATTACTGAGGAATATATTACTCAGGGCTAGATTACTGAGGGCTAGATTACTGAGGAATAGATTACTGAGAGCTAGATTACTGAGGGCTATATTACTGAGGGCTATATTACTGAAGGCTAAATTACTGAGGGCTAGATTACGAAGGCTAGATTACAAATTGAACACATATATTACCGGTATTGTTATTAAGGCATTTTAACCTGGTATTAACTGTTATCACTTGCTACAGTGTTTTTAAATACCCCATAAAATGTTATAGAAATAAATTAATTTAGGTTGAGTTAAAGCTTAATAAATGTTGAACAAAGGGTTAATTAAAAAAAGGTTTGAGGTGTTGAAGAGGGGTATAGAGATAATGTATTTGTGTGGGGAGAAGGAAAGGGATCAAGTGTGTATTCCTGTTAGAGTGTATATGTATAAACATTAATACATATGTTTATGTGTAATTGTGTTAAGTTTAATAAGTGCAATTAAGATAGTAAAGAAAGAGTATTACAAAGTGATAAATAATGAAACTTCACTACCTGAGCAGCCATTTCAGGCTGGAGCTTTTTTTTTTTTCATATAAGTTATCCATGAACAGTTTTAGTGCAGCTCCTCATAGAAATCTATTACCTGCGGGAAATGTACGTGTTTAAAGGGTTTATGTAATGCTCGTGGGATAATCCTCTATCAGACCGAACTCGGCCAGTAGTCTTGTTATCCCGGCGTCGAGCCAGAATGATAGGGAATATCCTAGAGCAGAGAAAGTTAGTAGGATGAGGAGGGCGGCACTCACCACAAGCAGGACAGTCCCCAGTGGCAATGGCAGAGCAGTCCAAGGCAAATCACTAGAATGGTCAGACAGGCAGGATTTGGCAACAGTAAGCAGTCCAAGGGCAAACCACTAAAATGGTCAGGCAGGCAGGGTTTGGCAACGGTAAAGCAGTCCAAAGGCACACCACTAGAATGGTCAGGCAGGCAGGGTTCGGAAACAAAGAGGCAATCCAGAACAACAGGGGTTAAACAGGAAGAGTAGTCAGACAGGCAGGGTTCAGCAGCAGTATATCAATCCAGCAATTCAGGGGTATAACAGGCAGAGTAGTCAGACAGGCAGGGTTCAAACACATAAAGGCAATACACTAGTAACGATCTATCACACCCAGGAGCACACAAAGTAACACCTATACTTGGGCAGTGATAGATCGTTATTGAGTGACTTACATAGGCGCAGGATGTAACACCTATACTTGGGCAGTGATAGATCGTTATTAAGCGACTTACATAGGCACAGGACTCGCACCGGAGGAATCCGGACCGGCATCTGAGAGAGAGGAGCGTACGGCGATTACGTCAGCACCGCAAGCATCCGGACTCGACACAGCCCCTGGCAAAGAGCAGGGAAGGATATGCCACACGACGTTGCACCCCTGGCAACGGCTAGAGGCGGCGCGGCATGACAGATTACAGATCTACGTTTTCTGGTGTGATTACTGTTGGCACAAATTCTTGCGTAATAAATAAAATATTAATACAAGAGCAAAAATGCAAGTTGTATGGATTGTAGACCAGGGATGCTAATGCTCCATAATACTTGTAAATTTGTTCTCGATTTATAATCTGGTGTGTGTAGGTGTTATTAAAAAAATAGGAAAGTCAAAATGAAACTTGCATGATTCGTGTCATTTTAGTTGAAATAATTTTTATTGGTTTCATATAATATAAACAAACAGAAAAGAAAATAATAAACAGAAGCAAGAAAAAATATCTTGACACAATAAGTAACATAAACATTCCACATAACAAATTGTACTGGGTTAGTTGTGTCACATAATCCAACTGCGGGACCGTCTTGTACTGCGTTTCCAAGTTACATATGTTATAGTGATCAAAAATTATATAACGCAGATTACAGATCCCGCAGACAGACCTAACTACAATCTTCTGAATACCGCCCTCCCCCCCTTAACAAACCCTCCCCCCCCCCAGGTGGAGCCTAACACCTCCTATCACAGGTGAAAATCTACTTGTTTGTGTGGGTTCTTTACAATGTTGCCCTTGTCCTATGAGGAGCTGTGTCATCATTAAGTGATTGTGTCTACCCCCTGCCCGAGAGACCACCCTTATGGTAGCTGATATTTCAATTTCCATCCTCTGCCCCTCTGTTAACCCCTGATCCCAGTATCCAATAAAACCAAACTTTCTGGAAAGGTTCAGGATGTCCCTGCGTCCAGGCCGCTAATTCCGACATGGTGTATGTGTCTGAGATTTTATCCATTACTTCCTGCCATGATGGGGTCCCTTCCTTCCAATGTCTAGCCACACAAACCCTTAAGCATGTGCAGAGAATTTTAATAAACTTGTTGATTGCCGCATTAAAAGGTCTCACCCTCTCGTGAAGTAATGCTTGCGACATCGTTAGCGTTATATCTTCGTCTAACAGCCTACCTATTAGGTCTGAAAGTCTCAGCCATAATGTCTGGACCTCTGGGCAGTCCCACCACATGTGCTTATATGTCCCCCTAACCTGGCAACCTCTATAGCAATTACCCTGACAGGAGGGAGCGTAATGTGCTGTCATTTCGGGTGTTAAGTACCACCTGAAAGCTACCTTGAAACAATTTTCCCTCATGTCCGCACTAATCAACCCTTTACTCAAGTTTAACATTAAATCGTCCCACTCCCTCTTCTCATGTATCTCCAGTGTATCTTTCTCCCATCTCTCTATCAGAGAGGATTTAGTGGTGTATTTAGCTTTTTGTATCATCAGATATAGTCTAGAAATCAGGCGCTTCTCCCTAGTCTGGGTCCCTACCATTCTTTCAAGTTCCGTCTGTGTTGGGGTATTTTGATTAGACGTGTACTTAGAGACTGCCAAGGAGATTTGTAAATACAGATACCAGTTAAGGTGTTCTGGCGCGATTTTTTCACTGACCTGAACAAATGTTAGAATTCCTGATCTATTTACTAAGTCTGCCACGCGGTAGAGTCCCTTATTCTCCCATTTACCCACTAACTTCCTCAACTCTTTGGGGAGTAATAATTTAATTGGCATAAGCAGTGACTTCGGTCTGTATAACCCAAGTTCCCTTGGGATCCCACGCCAAAAGCGAAGTGTTTCCGTTGTTATTGGGGATCTATAAACCCCCTGGTTTCTTAGTAACCCTGCGTCCCATAAAATATCTCCTGGGTTCCCACACCCTGCCACTTCCGCCTCAATCTTTGGCCATATCAGGCCGCTGTCGGCCTTCCCCAATATGACCGTCTGGGCTAACCTAGAGGCCTGGTAGTATTCCACCAGGTTTGGTGCTCCAACCCCCCCCCCACCTGTCTATGTTGTTTCAGTACTTGCGAGGCTATTCTCGCTCTCTTATCTCCTCTCATGAATCTTATTAGTTCGTCCTCAAGGGCTTTAAGTTCTGGGATAGGGATTCTAATCGGTAGCGTTCTAAAAAGATACATTAGTCGTGGTAGGACATTCATTTTAATGGACATGAGTCTCCCATACCATGAAAAGTTCCCCCTTTTCCATCTTCCTAAATCTTTCTTGATAGTTTTGAAGGCAGGTATGTAGTTTAATTTATATAGATCCGCTATCTTATCGTTTAGTTTGATCCCTAGATATGTTATGTCCGTTTTTGCCCATCTGAACTCGAAATTCAATTCAATTAGTTTCTTTGTTTGAGGGGGAAGGCAAACCGGTAGTGCCTCACATTTTTCTACATTAATTTTGTAACCTGAGATCTCAGAGAACTCCTCCAATACCTTGTATAGATTGGGTAGAGATATCAGTGGCCTAGTCATTGTTACCAAAACATCGTCTGCAAACAACGTTAATTTATATTCTGACGACGTTAGCTGCACCCCCGAAATATCCTTTGACTTCCTAATACATGAAGCTAATGGCTCTATACATATAGCGAACAACAGCGGTGAGAGCGGGCAACCCTGTCGGGTCCCGTTCAGAACATCAAATTGTCTTGACAGATAACCTGCCGCTCCCACCACTGCCGTCGGTCCTGAGTAAATACCCTTGAGTGCCTGTACAAAAGCTCCCCTGAATCCCATGGCTTCTAATACTTTAAACATGAAATTCCAGTCTATCCTGTCAAACGCTTTTTCTGCGTCTAGTGACAGGAATAGAGCTGGTTTCTCGTTAGCTGCCAGGTAATCCAACAAAGTGACTATTCTCCTGACGTTATCTGGGGCCTCCCTATCTTTGATAAACCCCACCTGATCCTGATGGATCAGTTTGGGTAGGATTAGTTTCAGTCTATTTGCCATTACCTTCGCAAAGATTTTAATGTCATGGTTAATTAGGGATATCGGCCTGTAATTCTTGCAACATTTTGTATTCCTCCCACTCTTTGGAATCACTATAATTTTTGCCTGTAACATTTCCCGGGGTAATTCCCACCCTTCCATAATACCATTACAGAAATCAACCATGTGGGGCAACAATTCCTTTTTAAAAAGTTTGTAATATTCGGCGGTTAGGCCATCTGGCCCCGCCGCTTTGCCCACTTTGAGATCCTTAATTACCCCCAAAACCTCTGAGCTCGTGATTTTAGTGTTAAGACTTTTCAAGTCACTGTCTTCTATGAGGTTTAGACTCGCCTTATCTAAGAATCGGGTTATTTGAAGGGTTATGTCTCCTGAGACCACCTTTTTCCCGTCATAAAGACTCTCGTAATATTGCGCAAATCTGTCTGAAATTTCCTGCGGGTTCGAAGTAAGGGCCCCGTCACTCTTGTATATTTTGGGTATAGAAAAGAATTTAGTCCTTTCCCTCAGTTTATGCGCAAGCTATCTGTCAGGCTTGTTCGCAAAAACAAAGTAGTGGGCTTTCAATTTCAGAGCCGCTCTTATAGAAGCGTCATTTAGGATCTTGGCTAATTCCTTTCGCTTAGCAACTAACGTCTTATATGTTCTGTCCGATAGCGTGCGCTGGTGATCCCTTTCTAATTGCTCTACTTCTTTCTGTAGTGTATTAACTAATTTAGTTGAGTTCTTGTTGTATACCGTCTTCTCCTTTATGAGAAGCCCTCTCAGAAAAGGCTTATGTGCCGCCCATGTCATTAACGGGTTTCTCACTGAGCCTGCATTAATATCCCAAAACTCTTTTAAAGCTTTCTGTATCCTATCGCGGGTCTCAGGGTTCTTTAGTAGTGTCGGGTTGTATGTCCATGACCTATGTCTAGTAAAGTTAACAAGTCCTGAAAGCTCCAAGAGCACCGTCGAATGGTCTGACCAAGCACAGGCCTGCGTGTTCGATGCCACCAAGTTGGGCGTCATAATTTGGCTAACAAATATATAGTCAAGAGTGGAATATGTCCTGTGGGCTGGAGAATAATAGGTGTAATCGTGTCCCTGGTTACCCACTGCCTCCCAAGAGTCGACTAGGTTGTGTTCCTCTAATGAGCTTCTAATTGACTTAATGATACTATTGTGTCTATGTTGTTTACTGGTTACCTTCCCAAGGCCTAACCCGTCTGCTGGATTCATGTTTACATTAAAGTCACCTGCTAGGACTAACCTGGATCTCGACCACTGTGTGAGCAAATGTGATACCTTGGTGAAAAAAGCATTTTGCGTTTCATTGGGCGCATAGACATTACAAAGCACTATGTCTGTGTCCTGGCATGTACCCTGAATTATAATAAATCGCCCTTCCTTATCTTTGCATACCTTATGTATCACGAAATCAAGGGATCTGTGAATTAAGATGGAAACCCCCCTTTTCTTGGTGTCAGATGTGGAGTGGAAATGTTGTGGGAAGTGGTGTGACCAAAACTTTGGGATAGTCTCCTTAACAAAGTGTGTCTCCTGTAAAAATATGACCTTGGCCTTTGATTTCAGATATTGGGTTATAGCAGTTCTTCTTTTTGTGTCTGTGTTAAGACCCCTCACGTTCTGAGAGATCAATACTAAGTTATTCGCCATCTATACTCATCCCCTCCCACTTCTCAGCATCCCCAGAACCCTTAAGCCTAAATCTTCGGTGTCCCCTGTGAGGGTAAGCACACTTCTCGATGTATTTATTCACCCATACATTCCTTTTCCATGTTAATTGGCCCTTGTCCTTAGAGTTTTTTGGCCCCACCTGGTTAAAAAAACAAAACAATAACAAAACATTTTTTAAAACATTAACATTAACTTTTCCAGCCTTAGCTGAACAACCTCTCATCCTAAACTAGATGAAATTAACAGGCAGTAAAATTGCATTCTCTTTTGTCTTAAACAGCCTCATTGGCGCATTATTCATATAAAGGTGTAGCTCAATAAGTTGAGTCTAATGAGAGTTCAGTGTTTTATCAACTTAAATATGCTCGCCTCCTAGAGGGAATCTCAGGCCCTACCAGGTGTCTGAGGGTATCTTCGGCCTACTACTTATCAGAGCCTGAGATAAACATCAGTCCATAAACAAGTTTAGTCGTTAACCTTTTGTTAGAGTCCCTCTACATATCAGATGAGCCCGAGGGCTCCATTCAGTCACAACCTGTGAAAACAAAAATTACACACACAACAAGTTATAATACTCATCTGTCCATTGGTCAGTCAACATGGTGAGGTCCCTGGCCTCATGACGAGTAGTCCGTTATCGCTTGATCTTCTCAAGCAGTTTCATAAAACTTCTGATGTTTACTCCTGTACGGGACTGCTCTTAAAGACTCAAGTCTTCCTTTTCTTTTCGGGTATCTTACTCCACTTTTTCTGAAATGGCTTTCCACTCCGAGAGTCATCTCCTGAAGTTGTTCTCTGCTGTTGTGGAGCCGGGGGATCCAACCTCAGTCTCTTGCATGTCTCTGGGATTTCTTCCGGGTCTCTGATGGAGAAAGTCCTGTTCTCCCATGTGATATGCAGGGCAAATGGAAATCCCCATCTATAAGGGATTTGATTCTTCCTGAGCAGTGAGGTAAGCGATCTAAGGGCGCCTCTTCGCTGCAGTGTCCTCAGACATAAGTCCTGGTAGAACTGGACAACATTACCCTGGTGTTTAAATGTGGGATTTCTGCGGGCTGCTGTTAGAATTTCTTCTTTCTCCTGATATCGTAGCATCTTAACTATGATATCTCGTGGCGGGTCCTCTCCTTTAGGTTTTGGTCGAAGGGCCCTATGTGCCCTCTCAATCTGAAATTTCTCCTCTCCGCCACCTCCTGTGATTCCTTGAAAAAGAGTAAGCAGGTACATATTCAGATCTTTAGGAGTCACAGACTCAGGCACCCCTTTTAAGCGAATATTACAGCGGCGACTGTGATTTTCCAGGTCCTCAAGTTTGTCGTATACCTCTTCCAATTCTTTTTGCTGTGAGGACACTTGCTTTGTGATCTCATTCAAGCCTTCCACCAGGGCCTCATCGCTGTCTTCCAGGGAATTTACCCTAGAGCCTAATTCTCCCACTTCCTGTTTAAGCTCCGCTACACTGTTAGTTACTGTGTTCTGCAAGGCTTCCATTTTTTCCAACAGTCTCTCAAAGTTTGTGGCTATGTCTTGCTTTGAGACTAAATGCTCTAGGTCAGCTTTTGTGATTGGTGAAAGATTTCCAGCTCCTGCCTGAAGTCTGCTATCAGCTTCTCTTTCCTCATCTGATTGGGGAGACTGTTGATCTGGGGATTTTTCATTTCTTGAGGACTTAAAAAAAATGGGTGCCGTGGGTTGCCTGCTTACTGAAGTAGCTTTCACATTTCTTCTAGCAGCCATTGTTCAAGCTTCCCTAAGCTTTATCAGGGTCTGTTGTCAATGAACTACAATGGGTACAGATTTTTGTTAATAAAATATAAATCTTCTCTGTTCCCAGAAACTCTGTACCCTGCACCACTCTTATCTCCCAGCAGCCACCAGTCCCAGTCTCAAATGTCCTTGTCTTGCTGTTTTAATTCTGCCTACATGTAGCTGTCATGTATCACGCTACCTGAATTTATCCTCCTCTTATCTGTGCTGTCCGTAACAGATTTGACTAGCCAGGGTATGCCTCAGCCCGATGCAAACTTCCTCCCCTGCAGGCCGCCATCAAACTTATCTCTGTGTCTCCCCCAGCACCATTTGAGCCGTTCACAGGGGACCTGCGCTTGTCCTTGAATTACAGCAGCCCGCTCTTAACTCTATGATATCTCTTGTCCCCTCCGTACCTTCATCTCACTGTGTGGCCGTCAGGTCCGAGGACGATCCCTGCACCGCTATTATTCTCCACTGCTAGACACTCCTCTTGCAGCAGCGTGACTCAAGCTTGTTCTCCGTGAGCACCGTTTGCTCATATGTGGCTTGCTGTGTGCTGCGGCACTTAATCCAGCCCCAGTATAAGGTGAGACATTATTACCCGCTCCATGCGGGCTCCAAACATGGCCGCCAATCCCCTTCCCTGCTGCTTTCTATTCTACAACTCTCCGTGTCTGGGCTTACACGCTGCGAGTTAGCGCAATTGAAAACCGGACCCTCCGGTCAGTGTCATAAAGGGGGTCAGATGAGTTGGTAGGCAGATTCACATCATAGGCGCCTGAAAGCAAAATTAACTGCCTGGAGCACTTCTCCTAAGCGTCCATTCCTTAGCCTCCTCAGGCTCCGCCTCTCGATTCGTGTCATTTTAAAGGGACACTGAACCCAAATGTTTTCTTTTGTGATTTAGATAGAGCATGCAATTTTAAGCAACTTTCTAATTTTCTCCTATTATCAAATTTTCTTCATTCTCTTGGTATCTTTATTTGAAAAGCAATAATGTAAGTTTAGATGCCGGCCCATTTTTGGGTTGTTCTTGCTGATTGGTGGATAAATTCCCCCACCAATACACAAGTGCTGTCCAGTTCTGAACCAAAAATTGCCTGGCTCCTTAGCTTAGATGCCTTCTTTTTTAAATAAAGATAGCAAGAGAACAAAGAAAAAATTATAATAGGAGTAAATGAGAAAGTTGCTTAAAATTGCATGCTTTATCTGAATTATGAAAGAAAAAAATCTGTCCCTTTAAGACACCTTTAAATTCACTTCAATTTTCATATGTATTCTTTCTCTTGGTATTCGTCTTTGAAAAATAATATGTGCATATCCAACACTACTATAAGTTGGTGATTGGCTTACCAGATCTGCTCAGCTAGCTCCCAGTATTGCATTGCTGCACAGTTAATTTGAAAATAGAAGTAAATTAAAAAGTTGTTTAAAATTGTATGTTCTGTCATAATCCTGAAAAAAGGGGTTTATGTCCATTTAACATAATTTATACATTGTAACATGTACTTATAGAATATTAAGCAAATCAATCCATTCTATCCAGAACCTGATAATTAAGAAATTTATATTTTTCTGCTCTCCATTTGTTACAAAAACTAAAGGTATTTTATATTCAGTTTATATTGTTTATGTTTTTAACTTTGGGTTGAATGGCTGCATTTATTTGAAATTTGGCAGTTTTATACGTGACCTCAGTAACTGAAATGTAGAAAATTTGGTATTGCTAAAGTGTTTTTTGGAGTGTTGAAATATATGTATACAGTATATATATATATATATATATATATATATATATATATATGTGTGTGTGTGTGTGTGTGTGTTTAGTTCAGTACATAACATTTCTACTGTAATATCCATGGTATATACTTTTAATTTCTTACTGAAAGTATCTTTTTGCAGAATCAATATTTATCACAAAACAAACTTCAATGAAAACTCAACAGTATTTTATGATTTTTTATTCTCAATCTATAATGTTCTCTGCACCAATAGCAGAAATGGCAGAAAAATAGCATCTCAAATTGTACAGGTTTCTGGTCATTTTTAATCTGACTTGTGACTGGAATACAAATAACTGCAGAATTTCCCCATGGATGATAAAATTAATTTTAAGTTAGGAAACATCCACAAATCTGCAGCTTCTGTACAGGGTTCAGGACAATTTGGTTAAGTCACTAAAATCTTCTTCATCAATAAATAATGCAATAAATAATAAATAATACAATTTTTTTTATAATATACAATAAATAATAAATAATGCAACAAATAATAAATAATGCAATAAATATTTTAATAATAAACAATAAATAATAAATAATGCAATAAATATTATAATAATAAACAATAAATAAATAATTAAATAAATAATAAACAATAAATAGTAAATAATGCAATACATATTATAATAATAAACAATAAATACATAATGAAATGAATAATAAACAATAGATAGTAAATAATGCAATAAATATTATAATAATAAACAATAAATAATAAATAATGCAATAAATATTATAATAATAAACAATAAATAAATTATGCAATAAATAATAAACAATAAATAGTAAATAATGCAATACATATTATTATAATCAATAAATAATAAAGATGCCTAAAATAATAAACAATAAATAATGTAATAAATATAATAAACAAAAAATAATAAATAATGCATTAAATATAATAATACACAATAAATAGTAAATAATTCAATAAATAATAAACAATAAATAAGGCAATAAATATAATAACATACAATAATAATATTGATCTGCAGCAGCAATAATTTAAGAGTATCTAATAACTTGAATAATTAGTAACCCTTTAGATGGTCCTAGTGATTTATTTATTTTTAGGTGTTTGTATTGATACTAATGTACAGTGTGATATGAAAATAGCAATTTACATATGTAAATGAATTATTCATACATTTTAGCTTGGACATTATGGGCAAGATTACAAGTCTCACAGGAAATCAGTTACAAAAACTCAGCTCGCATTATGGCTTTTTCGTATTACAAGTTGAGAAATAGCTTAAGCCGCGTAATGCAAACAGAGAAATAACGTTCATGTTCACATATTCCCTATAGTAGTTTACATATGTGAAATTAACCTTTTCACTTCCAAAAGAAAAGCAAAACTTGTAAATTAATTATTCATACATTTTAGCTTGGACATTATGGGCAAGATTACAAGTCTCACAGGAAATCAGTTACGAAAACTCAGCTCGCATTATGGCTTTTTCGTATTACAAGTTGAGAAATAGCTTAAGCCACGTAACGAAAGAGAGAAATAACGTTCACGTTCACATATTCCCTATAGTAAGTTTAGACATTTATGGCTGTGTGTTGAGTTATTTTGAGGGGACAGCAAGTTTACACTGTCATACAGGCTGTACACTCACTACTTAAAGGGACATTCCAGTCAAAATATAAATGCACATAGATTTATTGCATCTTTGAATAGAAACATTTTTGCAATATACATGTATTGGCAAAAATGTTTCTATTAAGAGTTATCACTGTTTTAGTGTTAACATTTTTCTCTGCATGTGCATCTGGGGCGCGATCCGATATAGATCGTAGTTTGCGGCGCAAGCGAGGGAACCCGCAAGTACAAATTTCTGGCGTCACCAGTGACTTGCGGCACGTTAGAAACTGCCGGCGCCTACAAAACCTGACTAAAGTCTAAATCACCCGCACTGTCTAACACGCCTCCCTAACATAGCCCGACACGTCTAACCCTCTATCCGCTATCCCCCCTCACTAGCCTAACAATAAAAGTTATTAACCCCTATACCGCCGCCAGCTATATTAAATCTATAACCCCCTAAAGTGAGCCCCTAACACCGCCGCCATCTACCTTACCTACCCCCTAAAGTGAGCCCCTACCCCACCGCTATCTATATTAAATTATTTAACCCCTAATCTAATCCCCCTACCCCGCCGCCATCTATATTAAATTATTTAACCCCTAAAATACTAAACTATCCCTACCACTAAACCTAAGTCTAACCCTACAAATAGCCCTGGAAAGGGCTTTTTGCGTGGCATTGCCCCAAAGTAACAGCTCTTTTGCCAGCCCTTAAAAGGGCTTTTTGCGGGGCATGCCCCAAAGAATTCAGCTCTTTTGCCAGCCCTTAAAAAGGCTTTTGGCGGGGCTTTGTCACAAAGTAAACTGCTCTTTTGCCTACAATCTACATCCCCCTACACCGCGGCCACCTATAATAAATGTATTAACCCCTAATCTAATCCCCCTACACCATCGCCAGCTATATTAACTATATTAACCCTAATTATATTAGGGTTAATATAGTTAATATAGTTATTATATTATATATATTAACTATATTAACCCTAATTATATTAGGGTTAATATAGTTAATATCGTTATTATATTATATATATATATATATATATATATATATATATTAAGTATAATAACCCTATCTAACTCTAACATCCTAACTAAACTCTTATTAAAATAAATCTATTATTAATATTATTAATTAAAATATTCCTATTTAAATCTAAATACTTACCTATAAAATAAACCCTAAGATAGCTACAATATAATTAATAATTACACTGTAGCTATGTTAGGGTTTATATTTATTTTACAGGTAAATTGTTCATTATTTTAACTAGGTATAATAGCTATTAAATAGTTATTACCTATTTAATAGCTACCTAGTTAAAATAATTACCCAATTACCTGTAAAATAAATCCTAACCTAAGTTACAAATACACCTACACTATCAATAAATTAAATTAACTACAAATATCTATCTAAAAATACAATTAAATTAGCTAAACTAAATTACAAAAACAAACACTAAATTACAAAAAAATAAAAAAAAGATTACAAGATTTTTAAGCTAATTACACCTATTCTAAGCCCCCTAATAAAATAATAAACCCCCAAAATAAAAAAAAATTCCCTACCCTATTCTAAATTAAAAATAGTTCAAAGCTCTTTTACCTTACCAGCCCTTAAAAGGGCCTTTTGTGGGGGCATGCCCCAAAGAAAACTGCTCTTTTGCCTGAAAAAAAAACACAATACCACCCCCCAACAATACAACCCACCACCCACATACCCCTAATCTAACCCAAACCCCCCTTAAATAAACCTAACACTACCCCCCTGAAGATCTCCCTATCTTGTATTCACCCAGCCGGGCAGAACTCTTCATCCGATCCGGGCGATGTCCAATCAAGCGGCAAAGAAGAATTCTTCATCCCGGTGATGTCTTTCTCCAAGCGGCAGCAAAGTCTTCTTCCATCGGGCAGCATCTTCCATTAAGCGGCATCTTCAATCTTCATTCTTCGCTCCTCCAACGCGGAGCATCCATCCCGGCCGACGACTGAACGATGAATGAGGTACCTTTAAATGACGTCATCCAAGATGGCGTCCGTCGAATTCCGATTGGCTGATAGGATTCTATCAGCCAATCAGAATTAAGGTAGAAAAATCTGATTGGCTGATTGAATCAGCCAATCAGATTCAAGTTCAATCTGATTGGCTGATTGGTTCAGCCAATCGGATTGAACTTGAATCTGATTGGCTGATTCAATCAGCCAATCAGATTTTTCAGTTCTGCCCGGCGGGGTGAATACAAGGTAGGGAGATCTTCAGGGGGGTAGTGTTAGGTTTATTTAAGGGGGGTTTGGGTTAGATTAGGGGTATGTGGGTGGTGGGTTGTAATGTTGGGGGGTGGTATTGTATTTTTTTTTCAGGCAAAAGAGCAGTTTTCTTTGGGGCATGCCCCCACAAAAGGCCCTTTTAAGGGCTGGTAAGGTAAAAGAGCTTTGAACTATTTTTAATTTAGAATAGGGTAGGGAATTTTTTTATTTTGGGGGTTTATTATTTTATTAGGGGGCTTAGAATAGGTGTAATTAACTTAAAAATCTTGTAATCTTTTTTTTATTTTTTGTAATTTAGTGTTTGTTTTTTTTTGTAATTTAGTTTAGCTTATTTAATTGTATTTTTAGATAGATATATGTAGTTTCTTTAATTTATTGATAGTGTAGGTGTAATTGTAACTTAGGTTAGGATTTATTTTACAGGTAATTGGGTAATTATTTTAACTAGGTAGCTATTAAATAGGTAATAACTATTTAATAGCTATTATACCTAGTTAAAATAATGAACAATTTACCTGTAAAATAAATATAAACCCTAACATAGCTACAATGTAATTATTAATTATATTGTAGCTATCTTAGGGTTTATTTTATAGGTAAGTATTTAGATTTAAATAGGAATATTTTAGTTTATAATATAAATTAGATTTATTTAATAAGAATTTAGTTAGGGGTGTTAGGGTTAGATAGAGTTAATATAGTTAATATAAATACTATAGTAACTATATTAACTATATTAACCCTAATATAATTAGGGTTAATATAGTTAATATATATAATGTAATAACTATATTAACTATAATATACTTAGGGTTAATATAGATAATATAGCTGGCAGTGGGGTAGGTAGATTAAATTAGGGGTTAATGGTGGCGGTGTAAGGGGCTTATATTAGGGGTTAATACCATTAATATAGGTACGGCGGTGTAGGGAGGGCAGGTTATAGGGCAAAAGAGCTGTTAACTTTGGGGCAAAGCCCCACAAAAGGCCCTTTTAAGGGCTGGTAATAGAGTTTATTACTTTATGGATATTATATTAGGGGTTAATAATATTAATATAGCTGGCGGCGGTGTAAGGGGTCAGATTAGGGGATAGATCAGTTAGATGGTGGCGGTTTTAGGGGCTCACAGTAGGGGATAGATCAGTTAGATGGTGGCCGTTTTAGGAGCTCACAGTAGGGGGTTAGTTTATGTAGATGGCGGCGGTTTAGGGGTTAAATACTTTATTAGGGATTGAGGCGGGGGATCGCGGTTGACAGGTAGATAGACATTGCGCATGCGTTAGGTGTTAAGTTTTATTTAGCAGATCGCGGTTGACAGTTAGATAGACATTGCGCATGCGTTAGGTGTTAGGTTTTATTTAGCAGATCGCGGTTGACAGGTAGATAGACATTGCGCATGCGTTAGGTGTTAGGTTTATTTAGCAGCCAGTTTAGGGAGTTACGGGGCTCCAATACTCCAATCCAAGGCTTCTTACGGCTGCTTTTTGTGGCGAGGTGAAAATGGAGTAAGATTTCTCCATTTTCGCCACGTAAGTCCTTACGCTGTATATTGGATACCAAACTGCGTGGGTTTGGTATACCTGCCTATGGCCCAAAAAACTACGGGCGACGGCAGAAATATACGCGCATAACTTCTAGGTTACGCCGTATATAGGATACCAAACCCGCACAAATATTGGCGTCGCCGGCTTTTGCGGGCGACGATTTTTATCGGATCGACCCCCTGAAGTATAGTTAGATATTTTCACTGCACCCACATTTAAAAAAATGCAGCTGCTCAGATCATCAGTGGGGCTTTTATTATGTCAGCAATTAACATATTGAGTCATTACTAGATGGTACAAGCAGCTTAGCCTCTCGGAACAAGTGTTGTGTTTAAAATGCTCGTGCACGGCGCATACTTAAATACACTTTTGAAACAGCTATAGCTTTTATTAGAAGCATTTTTGCTAATGCATGTATATTACAAAAGTGCTTCTGTTCCGTACCAAAATGCACCCATGTGGTTTCAAATTTTGGCTGGAATATCCCTTTAACATTGTAGCAAAGTGTCATTTCTTCAGTGGTTGTCACATGAAAAGATATAATAAAATATTTACAAAATTGTGAGGGATGTACTCACTTTTGTGAGATACTGTGTATGTATATATATATATATATATATATATATATATATATATATATATATATATATATGGACTTTTGTATATATGGGTATAGATGTATTTTGTACCAAAAAAACACAAGATATATGTAGAAATATGTACTTATGAATAAATAGAACATATACTGTTATGTGAAGAACATTGGAATGTTAGCGTATTTAACATTGGGTTAGCGTATTTTAAATTGGGTTAGCGTATTTAAGAATATTCAATCAGGTTTGCGCATGAGTAGGATGTTAGTTTTTTTCCACTTTTTAGCTCTATTGACTTCTATGGGGGAATACGTGAATGTGCACATAATATTCTAAAGTCGGCTTATTGCGCTTGTCGGGTTAGCGCTCAAGCAAAAACAGTTTACGTTTAACCCAACGCACGCTAACATCTTACTTCTAGCACAGTTAACGATCGAACAAGAGCATTAATTAGTGCACCACTTGTAATCTTGCCTTTTGTAAACTATTTGGATGGTCATGTATGAAGCTTTTCAACTGATCTTGATTTCATCTATTATAGATTTTTTGTACAATGTGTACATGAGTATGCCATGCAAATAAAACTTCTTTATAAAACTAAAATCTCACTGCAAAAAGTTACTGCAGAATCATAAGTCAAAAATTGCCAAATTCAAGACAGCTGCGAATTATTAGATCAGCTCAGTGGAGTTCACATCTATCTCACAATGGTTAAATGAACAGTTGACCCTAAATTTTTCCCTCCTTTAATTTGTTCACAATCGTCTATTTTACCTGGCTATTGGCTAGATTTAGAGTTTTGTCGGTAAAGACCCGCGTAGCTAACGCTGCTTTTTTTCCCAACGCACCCTTCCAACAATGCTGGTATTTACAGTTATCTGAGGGGCTGCGTTAGGCTCAAAAAAGGGTGCGTTGAGCCTAATGTAGCTCCACTTCAACCCTCAATACCAGCGTTGCCTACGTTAGCAGTAAGATGGGAAAACGTGCTCGTGCACAATATCCCCATAGGAAACAATGGGGCAGTTTGGGCTGAAAAAAAACCTAACACTTGCAAAAAAGTTCAACTCCTAACGCAGCCCCATTGTTTCCTATGGGGAAACACTCTCTAAGTCTGCACCTAACACCCTAATATGAACCCCGAGTCTAAACACCCCTATTAACCCCTAATCTGCCCTCCCTAACATCGCCGCCACCTACCTACAATTATTAACCCCTAATCTCCCGCCCGCACCGTCGCCGCTACTATAATAAAGTTATTAACTATTTGATAGCTACCTATTTAAAATAAATACAAAATTACCTGTAAAATAAATCCTAACCTAAGTTACAAATACACCTAACACTACACTATCATTAAATTAATTAAATAAATTACCTACAATTACCTAAAATAAAATACAATAAAATAAACTATTCTATAATACAAAAAACAAACACTAAATTACAAAAAATAAAAAGGAATTACAAGCAGTTTAAACTAATTACACCTAATCAAAGCCCCCTAATAAAATAAAAAAGCCCCCCAAAATAAAAAATTCCCTACCCTATTCTAAAATACAAAATTAATCAGCTCTTTTACCAGCCCTTAAAAGGGCTTTTTGCGGGGCCTTGCCCCAAAGTAATCAGCTCTTTTACCTGAAGATAAAATACAATACCCCCCCAACATTACAACCCACCACCCACATACCCCTACGCTAACCCACCCAAACTCCCCTTAAAAAAACCTATCACTAACCCCCTGAAGATCTCGAGTTGTCTTCACTCAGCCGAGCCAAATTCTTCATCCAAGGTGCGCAGAGGAGGTCCTTGATCCGGTAGAAGTCTTCATCCAAGTGGGGCAAGAAGAGGTCCTCCATCCAGTAGAAGTGTTCATCCAGGCGGCGTCTTCAATCTTCACCCATCGGAGCGGAGCCATCTTCAAAGGAGCCGACGCGGAGCCATCCTCTTCTACCGACTGACTAAGAGGAATGAAGGTTCCTTTAAGGGACGTCATCCAAGATGGCGTCCCTTCAATTCTGATTGGCTGATAGAATTCTATCAGCCAATCGGAATTAAGGTAGAAAAAATCTGATTGGCTGATGCAATCAGCCAATCGGATTGAAGTTTAATCCGATTGGCTGATCCAATTAACCAATCGTATTGAACTCGCATTCTATTGGCTGATCAGAACAGCCAATAGAATGCGAGTTCAATACGATTGGCTGATTGGATCAGCCAATCGGATTGAACTTCAATCTGATTGGCTGATTGCATCAGCCAATCAGATTTTCTCTACCTTAATTCCGATTGGCTGATAGAATTCTATCAGCCAATCGGAATTGAAGGGACGCCATCTTGGATGATGTCCCTTAAAGGAACCTTCATTCGTCGTTAGTCCGTCGGTAGAAGAGGATGGCTCTGCGTCGGCTCCTTTGAAGATGGCTCCGCTCCACTCTGGATGGATGAAGATTGAAGACGCTGCCTGGATGAACACTTCTATCGGATGGAGGACCTCTTCTTGCCCCGCTTGGATGAAGACTTCTACTGGATCAAGGACCTCCTCTGCGCACCTTGGATGAAGAATTTGGCTCGGCTGAGTGAAGACGACTCAAGGTAGGGAGATCTTCAGGAGGTTAGCGATAGGTTTTTTTAAGGAGGGTTTGGGTGAGTTAGAGTAGGGGTATGTGGGTGGTGGGTTGTAATGTTGGGGGGGTATTGTATTTTATTTTCAGGTAAAAGAGCTGATTACATTGGGGCAAGGCCCCGCAAAAAGCCCTTTTAAGGGCTGATAAAAGAGTTGATTACTTTTGTATTTTAGAATAGGGTAGGGAATTTTTTATTTTGGTTTTTTTTTTTATTTTATTAGGGGGCTTAGATGAGGTGTAATTAGTTTAAACTGCTTGTAATTCTTTTTTATTTTTTGTAATTTAGTGGGGGTTTTTTTTGTATTATAGAATAGTTTATTTTATTGTATTTTATTTTAGGTAATTGTAGGTAATTTATTTAATTAATTTAATGATAGTGTAGTGTTAGGTTTAATTGTAACTTAGGTTAGGATTTATTTTACAGGTAATTTTGTACTTATTTTAACTAGGTAGCTATTAAATAGTTATTAACTATTTAATAGCTATTGTACCTAGTTAAAATAAATATAAAGTTGCCTGTAAAATAAATATAAATCCTAAAATAGCTACAATGTAACTATTAGTTATATTGTAGCTATATTAGGGTTTATTTTATAGGTAAGTATTTAGTTTTAAATAGGAATAATTTCTTTAATTATAGGAATATTATTTCATTTAATTTAAATTATATTTATGTTAGGGGGGTGTTAGGGTTAGGGTTAGACTTAGGTTTTGAGGTTAATAACTTTATTATAGTAGCGGCGACGTTGCGGGCTGGAGATTATGGGTTAATAATTGTAGGTAGGTGGCGGCGATGTTAGGGAGGGCAGATTAGGGGTTACAAAAATTTATTATAGTGTTTTCGAGGCGGGAGTGCGGCGGTTTAGGGGTTAATACATTTATTATAGTGGTGGCGAGGTCCGGTCAGCAGATTAGGGGTTAATAAATGTAGTTAGGTAGCGGCGACATTGGGGGGGGCAGATTAGGGGTTAATAAATATAATATAGGGGTCGGCGATGTTAGGGGCAGCAGATTAGGGGTTCATAGGTATAATGTAGGTGGCGGCGGTGTCCGGTCGGCAGATTAGGGGTTAAAAATTTTTATTAGAGTGGCGGCGATGTGGGGGGGGGGGCCTCGGTTTAGGGGTACATAGGTAGTTTATGGGTGTTAGTGTACTTTAGAGCACAGTAGTTAAGAGCTTTATATTCTGGCGTTAGCCCTTAAAGCTCTTAACTACTGACTTTTTTGGGCGGTAGGAGTCTTGTCGGTAGAGGGTCTACCGCTCACTCCTCCCAAGACTCCAAATACCAGCGTTAGGCAGATCCCATTGAAAACATAGGATATGCAATTGGCGTAAGGGGATCTGCGGTAGCCTGGAATCGCGGTAGGGAAGTGAGCGTTAGACCCTTTCCTGCCTGACTCTAAATACCAGCGGGCGGCCAAAAGCAGCGTTAGGACCCCTTAACGCTGTTTGATGGCTAACGCCAAACTCTAAATCTAGCCGTATGTGTTTATAAATAGCTCCTTTACCCTTATTTCAGCATTTGAAATAGCTGATTTAGGGCTAGTATATAAGTGGCATGCTATTCCATGATTTCCTTTATGCCCTATAACGCCAAATGTAAACTTTTAACATGTGCGGGTTTGCAAGAATATTACAAGTTGAAAATGAAAATATTTGCGCAGAAGGGAAAGCTGACGCACTCTGAATGTTGGACTTCATGACTGTATTAAAGGGACAGTCTACACCTTAGTCATCTTAAAGTCTTACCTTAGATTAAGCTGCAAGTAGCCTCCTGCACCATTTCTATATCATGGAGCAGGAACAGAAAAACAATTATTTTAAAATGAATCATGTTTATGCCCAGTTTGAAATGGCTGCCAAGCTCAGCCCACTGATGACATCACTACCTGGGCTGCATCTAGGCACTCTGCTGAATAGCATTGACAGTCTGTTTAATCCAATTAGTGAGCGTTTTGTGATTGGATGCCTTATGCAGCCCAGATCATGATATCATCAGTGGGCTGAGCTTGGCAGCCATTTCAAACTGGCCAGAAACAATATTCATTTTAAAATAACTTTTTTACTGTTCCTGCTGCATGATATAGAAAAGGTGCAGGAGGCTATTTACAGTCGGCTAGATTTGGAGTTTTGTCGGTAACGACCCGAAAAACTAACGCCCGCGTTTTACTGGCCGCACCATAAAAATAACTCTGGTATCGAGAGTCCACATAAAGGCTGCGTTAGGCTCCAAAAAAGGAGCGTAGAGCATTTTTAACGCAGCTTCAACTCTCGATACCAGAGTTGCTTACGGACGCGGCCAGCCTCAAAAACGTGCTTGTGCACGATTCTCCCATAGGAAACAATGGGGCTGTTTGAGCTGAAAAAAAACCTAACACCTGCAAAAAAGCCGCGTTCAGCTCCTAACGCAGCCCCATTGTTTGCTATGCGGTAACCCTTCCGACGTCTGCACTTAACACTCTAACATGTACCCCGAGTCTAAACACCCCTAACCTTACACTTATTAACCCCTAATCTATCGCTGACCCCTGCATATTATTATTAACCCCTAATCTGCCGCTCCGTAAACCGCCACTACTTACATTATCCCTATGTACCCCTAATCTGCTGCCCTAACATCGCCGACCCCTATATTATATTTATTAACCCCTAATCTGCCCCCCACAACGTCGCCTCCACCTGCCTACACTTATTAACCCCTAATCTGCCGACCGGACCGCACCACTATTATAATAAAGTTATTAACCCCTAATCCGCCTCACTAACCCTATCATAAATAGTATTAACCCCTAATCTGCCCTCCCTAACATCGCCGACACCTAACTTCAATTATTAACCCCTAATCTGCCGACCGAATCTCGCCGCTATTATAATAAATGTATTAACCCCTAAAGCTAAGTCTAACCCTAATACTAACACCCCCCTAAGTTAAATATAATTTAAATCTAACGAAATTAATTAACTCTTATTAAATAAATTATTCCTATTTAAAGCTAAATACTTACCTGTAAAATAAATCCTAATATAGCTACAATATAAATTATAATTATATTATAGCTATTTTAGGATTTATATTTATTTTACAGGTAACTTTGTATTTATTTTAACCAGGTACAATAGCTATTAAATAGTTAAGAACTATTTAATAGCTAAAATAGTTAAAATAATTAAAAATTTACCTGTAAAAGAAATCCTAACCTAAGTTACAAATAAACCTAACACTAGACTATCAATAAATTAATTAAATAAACTACCTACAATTACCTACAATTAACCTAACACTACACTATCAATAAATTAATTAAATACAATTGCTACAAATAAATACAATTAAATAAACTAGCTAAAGTACAAAAAATAAAAAAGAACTAAGTTACAAAAAATAAAAAAATATCTACAAACATAAGAAAAATATTACAACAATTTTAAACTAATTACACCTACTCTAAGCCCCCTAATAAAACAACAAAGCCCCCCAAAATAAAAAATGCCCTACCCTATTCTAAATTACTAAAGTTAAAAGCTCTTTTACCTTACCAGCCCTGAACAGGGCCCTTTGCGGGGCATGCCCCAAGAAGTTCAGCTCTTTTGCCTGTAAAAAAAAACCCATACAATACCCCCCCCAACATTACAACCCACCACCCACATACCCCTAATCTAACCCAAACCCCCCTTAAATAAACCTAACACTAAGCCCCTGAAGATCATCCTACCTTGTCTTCACCTCACCAGGTATCACCGATCCGTCCTGGCTCCAAAATCTTCATCCAACCCAAGCGGGGGTTGGCGATCCATCATCCGGTGCCTGAAGAGGTCCAGAAGAGGCTCCAAAGTCTTCATCCTATCCGGGAAGAAGAGGCGATCCGGACCGGCAACCATCTTGATCCAAGCGGCATCTTCTATCTTCATCCGATGACGACCGGCTCCATCCTGAAGACCTCCACCGCGGACCCATCTTCTTCCGGCGACGTCCAACTGCAGAATGACGGTTCCTTTAAGGGACGTCATCCAAGATGGCGTCCCTCGAATTCCGATTGGCTGATAGGATTCTATCAGCCAATCGGAATTAAGGTAGGAATATTCTGATTGGCTGATGGAATCAGCCAATCAGAATCAAGTTCAATCCGATTGGCTGATCCAATCAGCCAATCAGATTGAGCTCGCATTCTATTGGCTGATCGGAACAGCCAATAGAATGCGAGCTCAATCTGATTGGCTGATTGGATCAGCCAATCGGATTGAACTTGATTCTGATTGGCTGATTCCATCAGCCAATCAGAATATTCCTACCTTAATTCCGATTGGCTGATAGAATCCTATCAGCCAATCGGAATTCAAGGGACGCCATCTTGGATGACGTCCCTTAAAGGAACCGTCATTCTGCAGTTGGACGTCGCCGGAAGAAGATGGGTCCGCGGTGGAGGTCTTCAGGATGGAGCCGGTCGTCATCGGATGAAGATAGAAGATGCCGCTTGGATCAAGATGGTTGCCGGTCCGGATCGCCTCTTCTTCCCGGATAGGATGAAGACTTTGGAGCCTCTTCTGGACCTCTTCAGGCACCGGATGATGGATCGCCAACCCCCGCTTGGGTTGGATGAAGATTTTGGAGCCAGGACGGATCGGTGATACCTGGTGAGGTGAAGACAAGGTAGGATGATCTTCAGGGGCTTAGTGTTAGGTTTATTTAAGGGGGGTTTGGGTTAGATTAGGGGTATGTGGGTGGTGGGTTGTAATGTTGGGGGGGGGGTATTGTATGTTTTTTTTTTACAGGCAAAAGAGCTGAACTTCTTGGGGCATGCCCCGCAAAGGGCCCTGTTCAGGGCTGGTAAGGTAAAAGAGCTTTTAACTTTAGTAATTTAGAATAGGGTAGGGCATTTTTTATTTTGGGGGATTTGTTGTTTTATTAGGGGGCTTAGAGTAGGTGTAATTAGTTTAAAATTGTTGTAATATTTTTCTTATGTTTGTAGATATTTTTTTATTTTTTGTAACTTAGTTCTTTTTTATTTTTTGTACTTTAGCAAGTTTATTTAATTGTATTTATTTGTAGCAATTGTATTTAATTAATTTATTGATAGTGTAGTGTTAGGTTAATTGTAGGTAATTGTAGGTAGTTTATTTAATTAATTTATTGATAGTATAGTGTTAGTTTTAATTGTAACTTAGTTTAGGATTTCTTTTACAGGTAAATTTGTAATTATTTTAACTATTTTAGCTATTAAATAGTTCTTAACTATTTAATAGCTATTGTACCTGGTTAAAATAAATACAAAGTTACCTGTAAAATAAATATAAATCCTAAAATAGCTATAATATAAATATAATTTATATTGTAGCTATATTAGGATTTATTTTACAGGTAAGTATTTAGCTTTAAATAGGAATAATTTATTTAATAAGAGTTAATTTATTTAGTTAGATTTAAATTATATTTAACTTAGGGGGGTGTTAGTGTTAGGGTTAGACTTAGCTTTAGGGGTTAATAAATTTATTAGAATAGCGGTGAGCTCCGGTCGGCAGATTAGGGGTTAATAATTGAAGTTAGGTGTCGGCGATGTTAGGGAGGGCAGATTAGGGGTTAATACTATTTATTATAGGGTTAGTGAGGCGGATTAGGGGTTAATAACTTTATTATAGTAGCGCTCAGGTCCGCTCGGCAGATTAGGGGTTAATAAGTGTAGGTAGCTGGCGGAGACGTTGTGGGGGGCAGATTAGGGGTTAATAAATATAATACAGGGGTCGGCGGTGTTAGGGGCAGCAGATTAGGGGTACATAGGGATAATGTAGCTGGCGGCGGCATGCGGACGGCAGATTAGGGGTTAATAAGTGTAGGTAGCTGGCGGCGACGTTGTGGGGGGCAGATTAGGGGTTAATAAATATAATACAGGGGTCGGCGGTGTTAGGGGCAGCAGATTAGGGGTACATAAGGATAACGTAGGTGGCGGTCGGCAGATTAGGGGTTAAAAAAATTTAATCGAGTGGCGGCGATGTGGGGGGACCTCGGTTTAGGGGTACATAGGTAGTTTATGGGTGTTAGTGTACTTTAGAGTACAGTAGTTAAGAGCTTTATGAACCGGCGTTAGCCCAGAAAGCTCTTAACTACTGACTTTTTTCCTGCGGCTGGAGTTTTGTCGTTAGATGTCTAACGCTCACTTCAGACACGACTCTAAATACCGGAGTTGGGAAGATCCCATTGAAAAGATAGGATACGCAATTGACGTAAGGGGATCTGCGGTATGGAAAAGTCGCGGCTGAAAAGTGAGCGTTAGACCCTATTTTGAGTGACTCTAAATACCGGCGGTAGCCTAAAACCAGCGTTAGGAGCCTCTAACGCTGGTTTTCACGGCTACCGCCAAACTCCAAATCTAGGTCAGTGTAATCTAAGGTAAGACTTTAAGATGACTAAGGTGTAGACTTTCCCTTCAACTTCCCCCAAAAAAACTATCACTCGTGTTTAACCAAGTGTGCTATACCTGACATGAATTATGAATATTTTACCATCCAATGTTCTTTTATATATATATATACTATATATATATATATATATATATATATATATATATATATATATATATTATATATATATATATACAGTATATATACAGTATATATATATTTATATATCCTATATTATAAAAGACAAGAGTTTGTCTGAAGCCGTCATGCGCAGTTCAGACAAACTCTTGCAGCTGATCGCACGCGCACCCACCCGGCGAGAGAGAGAGAGAGAGGAAGAGAGAGAGAGAGAGGAAGAGAGAGAGAGAGAGAGAGGAAGAGAGAGAGAGAGAGGGGAAGAGAGAGAGAGAGAGAGAGAGAGAGAGAGAGAGAAGAGAGAGAGAGAGAGAGAGAGAGAGAGAGAGAGAGAAAGAGAGGAAGAGAGAGAGAGAGAGAGAGAGAGAGAGAGAGAGAGAGACAGAGAAAGAGAGAGAAAGATAGAGAGAGGGAGGGGGAGAGAGAGAGAGGGATGGAGAGAGAGAGAGAGAGAGAGATGGGATGGAGAGAGAGAGAGAGAGAGAGAGAGAGAGAGAGATGGGATGGAGAGAGAGAGAGAGAGAGAGAGAGATGGGATGGAGAGAGAGAGAGAGAGAGAGAGATGGGATGGAGAGAGAGAGAGGGGGGGATAGAGAGAGAGAGAGAGAGATTAAATATTAAATATAACACAACACGGCCCGTGTGAACGGGCTTTAGGACTAGTATATATATATATATATATATATATATATATATATATATATATATATATATATATATATATAAATAAAAAGATATATAGGAATATATATTTAAAAATACAGGCAACATTTTCCCCCTATGGGAAGAACATTGGAATGTAAATACACAGTTAAACACATTATTACATATTAAATATTAAAATAGAATAAAAAATATTTTTTATTGTTTACTGGTATATATATATATATATATATATATATATATATATATATATATATACACACACACATACATAAACATATTTAGACATTTCTATGTATGTATACTGTATATACATTATAGCCCTTTGCAGTCAAACACCTTGTCATATACCATATACCTTTGACAGGGCCTTACCAGCCCCACACTGTCTGTCACACTTGCCCACTTGGCCTCTCACTTGCCAAACTGCCTGCCTATTGGCTGCTAATGCTAAGACCTGACCTGATGCCCCACTGTGCTAGCCCAGGTTCAGTGTTGATATGCGCATACGCTCTGCCTACAAAATAAAAGGCTGCAATTTCCCCGCTGTTGCTGAGGTCAAGTGACAGAGCTTAGCGGTATGGCATTGGCAGTAAGAATTTGGACCCTTATAACCTTTTTTTTATTAATATTTATATGCATAATTCTTATTATATAGTGTATACATGAGTGTACATGTATTTTTTTTAAATGCATTTATGTTGTGTTTAGTGCAACTTTAATTTTTGCCCTAACCCTTTACGCCTGGAGGCCTATCTATCAAGCCGTCAACTTTCTTGCATTCAACTGCACAATACACTCGCCTAACATCACCTAACATCGCAGCCGCGGACATGAATACGATCTCCATATTTATTAAAAAAAGCCGGCAAAAAGCTGTGCACCAAGTACGGGGCAATGAGCAGCGGACTGTTGTTAACTAGCAGTCATCAATCTCTCTGCTATTCGGCTTTTTATCAACTTTATTTATACGCTGTCACTAAACACTGCCACTAACCCCTATCCCGCTGCTCCCACCGCAACTAAATTAAAGTATTAACCCGTATCCCGCCTCTTCCGGACCCCACCGCAGCTAAATAAAAGTATTAACTCCTATCCCACCTCTCCCGGAACCCCACCGCAACTAAATTATAGTATTAACCCCTAAACCCCTGGCCTCCCACATCACTACCACTAACTACACCTATTAACCCCCTAAACCACCAGCCCCCCACATCGCCATAAACTAAATTAAGCTATTAACCCTTTGACCTAACAACCGCTAACTTTACATTAAAATTACAACATCCCTATCTTATAATACATTTAAACTTACCTTTAGAATTAAAATAAACGATATCAAACTATTAATTAATCTACCCTAACTATTATCCTACATTTAAATAAAACTATATTAAACTATTAATTAACCTACCCTAACTATTATCCTACAATTAAATTAAACTATATTAAACTATTAATTAACCTACCCTAACTATTATACTAAAAATAGATTAAACTACCAATTAAATTAACTATATTACATATTTAAAAACCTAACCCTACTCAAATTATTTAAATCTACAAATAAAAAATTCTAAAAAAAAATAAAAAAATAAAAAACACTAAGTTACAAAAAATAAAAAAACAAAGTATCAAAAATAAAAAAAAATTACACCTAATCTAATAGCCCTGTCAAAATAAAAAAGCCCCTCCAAAATAAAAAAAAAAACCCTAGCCTACAATAAACTGCCAATGACCCTTAAAAGGGCCTTTTAAGGGTCATTGGCAGTTTATTGTAGAAATCAGCTCTTTTACATATAAAAAAAATACAAACACTCCCCAACAGTAAAACCCACCACCCACATAACCAAATGCTAATGGGCATTTAGCTCTTTTACTGCCCAGACCCTTCTCTAAAAATAAAACCCACCCAAAAAAACATTAAAAATACCTAACACTAACCCCCAACTATCCACTTACAGTTTTTGAAGTTCCATTTGAAGGATTCATCCAGCCGGCAAGACGTCTTCATCCGGACAGTGTCAGGGTGCCAAGAATCAGACTGGGACAAGAAGTGCAAAAATTATCACACCTTTATTAATAACAAAAAATAATAAAAAGTCCACAAGTCAAATAACAAGCCAGGAGTCAAAACCAGAGCTGGTAGTTGTTCGTTCCTGTGAGTGCATTTCTCTTTAGTCTCCCTATGGGAAAAGGGGAAACCAGACGTGGACTCCTTGCTCAGTGTGCTTAGAGGAATACTGCTACACCTCACTGATGAGGCTCAATGAAGGCCGAAACGATCGTCTGGGGTTGCTTTGTTCCTTGTTCAGAGAGGAATTGCCTGGTATTTCGGCGCTGGACTGACCATAATAGGCGGGATCAGACTGATATACTACAGGAAAGTTCTACTCTGTGAAAAGCATTGCTGGGCTAAAAGAAGTTGCACCCAGGTGGTAAATCGCCATAGAACAGGCTAACAATGGTATTGAGCTGGTTGTTCGTTCCTGTGAGTGCATTTCTCTCTGTGTGTATTTAGTCTCCCTATGGGAAAAGGGGAAACCAGACGTGGACTCCTTGCTCAGTGTGCTTAGAGGAATACTGCTACACCTCACTGACGAGGCCCAATGAAGGCCGAAACAATCGTCTGGGGTTGCTTTGTTCCTTGTTCAGAGAGGAATTGCCTGGTATTTCAGCGCTGGACTGACCGTAATAGGCGGGATCAGACTAATATACTACAGGAAAGTTCTACTCTGTGAAAAGCATTGCTGGGCTAAAAAAAGTTGCACCCAGGTGGTAAATCGCCATAGAACAGGCTAACAATGGTATTGAGCTGGTTGTTTGTTCCTGTGAGTGCATTTCTCTCTGTGTATATTTAGTCAGACGAGCCAAGTCAGGAGCCAAAGTGAATAGTCAGACGAGCCGGAATAAGGAAAACAGCAGAGTCAGGAACAAACCAGGGATCAGGAACCAGGAAGGACGTCAGGCAGCCAGGTAATTTACAGGAACTCTCACAATCTGTTCTGAGACAACGCAAAGGCAAAGCATACTGAACAGAGGCCCTTTAAATAATAAGTGATGACCTCACAATTCTGAGACTGATGATGCACACCAGTTTGGCCATAAAAGAAAGTGCAGGAATGGAGCAGCATCCCCCACAATGCACCATTGTCAGGAAGAGAGGTAAGTAAAATGGCTGCCAGCAGCACATGGCAAACACAACAGGGAAAAAACCCTGACAGTACCCTCCCCTCAACAAACCCTCCCCCGCGGGAGGACAAAAGGCTTATTGGGGAAACGGGCATGGAAGGCACGGAGGAGGGAGGGAGCATGAACATCAGAGGAGGGATCCCAAAAACGCTCCTCCGGACCGTAGCCTCTCCAGTGAACCAAGTACTGTACACAGCTCCTGGACATACGAGAGTCAATAATGCTGCTGACCTCATACTCCTCATGGTTGTCAATAAAGATAGGATGGGGACGAGGCAACACAGTGGTAAACCAATTAAAAACCAATGGTTTCAAGAGGGAGACATGAAAAACATTGGAGATGCGCATAGCAGGAGGAAGGTCAAGAGCGTAGGCCACAGGATTAACCCGTCGAGGATTCGAAAAGGACCAACATAACGAGGAGCCAATTTATTGGAAGGCACATGAAGGTTCAAGTTGTGGGAGGACAGCCAAACTCTCTCACCAACCTGGTAGGAAGGTGCGGGCAGACGCCTACGATCAGCCTGGAACTTTTGGAGCTGCATAGAACGATGAAGGCAATCCTGAATCTGCACCCACGTGGAACGGAGTTGCCGGAGATGCTCCTCCAAAGCCGGAATACCCTGAGACATGAATGAATCGGGCAACAAGGATGGTTGAAACCCATAATTCGCCATGAATGGGGATATCTTGGAGGAAGCATTAATAGCACTATTACGAGCAAACTCTGCCCAAGGTAACAGTTCAGACCAATTATTGTGGTGATCTGAGACATAGCAATGGAGGAACTGTTCCAGGGCTTGATTAGACCGTTCCGCAGCCCCATTGGATTGAGGGTGATATGCCGAGGAGAAGGAAAGCTGGATCCCCATTTGAGCACAAAAGGAACGCCAAAATCTGGAGACAAACTGGCTACCCCTGTCCGACACTATCTCCTTGGGTAACCCATGTTAACGGAAGACCTCCCAGGCAAAAATTGAAGCAAGCTCCTGAGCGGTAGGCAGCTTCATCAAGGGAATGCAATGGGACATTTAAGAAAAATGGTCAACCACCATAAGGATAACAGTATTGCCATTGGAAACAGGTTGCTCAACAATGAAGTCCATGGAAAGATGTGTCCAAGGATGCTCACCATTAGAAATAGGTTGAAGAAGACCCACAGGAAGACGTCGAGGAGTCTTATTCTGTGCACAAACTGAGCTGGACGCAGCATACGCAGCAACATCAGAACGAAGACCTGGCTACCAAAATTGTCGAGTGACAGACCAAATCATTTGGTTCTTGCCTGGGTGACCTGCGGCTTTAGGATAGTGGTAAGTGTGCAAAAGTTTAGTTCAAAGATTCTTAGGAACAAAACACTTACCACTAGGTTTCTCACGAGGTGCATTGGTTTGTGCGGCCAGGATATCCTCCACCAAGGGAGAAGTCAAATTAGTACGTATGGTAGCCAAAATATGGTCAGGAGGTATAACAGGAATAGGTACAGACTCCTCCTTGGACAGAGGCAAAAATTGTCGAGAGAGGGCATCAGCCCTAACATTCGTACTACCAGGCAGGTAGGAGACCACATAATTAAACCGAGACAAAAATAGCGCCCATCCGGCCTATGGCGGCGACAAACGTTTTGCTTCAGATAGATAAGTTAAATTCTTGTGGTCAGTAAGAATGAGCACTGGCATGCTAGTACCCTCGAGAAGATGCCTCCATTCCTTAAGTGCCAAAATTATGGCCAGGAATTCCCTGTCGCCAATTTAATAATTGCACTCCGCAGGAGACAATTTCTTAGAGAAGAAACCACATGGATGCAAGGAACCATCAGGCATAGGATGTTGAGACAAGAGGGCACCTACTCCAGTCTCAGACGCATCGACCTCAAGAACGAAAGGCAGGACAGGATTAGGATGAGCCAGAACTGGAGCGGCAGCAAAGGCAGTCTTAAGACTATCAAAGGCCTTAATGGCAGTAGGTGACCAATGGAGTGGATCATTCTCTTTACGGGTCATGTCTGTGATAGGTTTGACCAAGGAAGAAAAGTTTTTAATAATCTTCCTATAGTAATTGGCAAACCCCAAAAAACATTGAATAGACCAAAGACCAACTGGGCGAGGCCACTGCAGAACTGCAGATAACTTGTCAGGATCCATGGAGAACCCTGCAACGGAGATAACATAACCTAGGAAGGTTACTTGAGTCTGATGGAACTCACATTTCTCGAGTTTACAAAACAGGCCATTCTCACGTAGTCTCTGAAGAACCCGTGTAACATCAGAACGATGAGCCTCAAGTGTGGGTGAGTGTATGAGGATGTCGTCTAAGTACACCACAACACACTGTTGCAACATATCTCGTAGGACATCATTAATAAATTCCTGAAAAACAGCAGGAGCATTACATAGGCCAAAGGGCATTACCAGATACTCATAATGCCCGCTCCTGGTGTTAAATGCTGTTTTCCATTCGTGGCCCTAACGAGATTGTAAGCTCTTCTCAAATCAAGTTTAGTAAAGACCGTAGCTCCCTTGAGGCGGTCAAAGAGTTCCATAATAAGCGGAATAGGGTAAGCATTCTTAATGGTAAGACAATTATGCCCCCTATAATCGATACATGGTCTTAACTCACCACCCTTTTTCTTCACAAAGAAGAAGCCAGCCCCTGCAGGAGAGCAGGATTTGCGGATGATCCCCCGCGACAGAGCATCGCAACATACTCCTCCAAAGCACAATTCTCTGCAACTGACAGAGGGTACACCCGGCCCCAAGGAGGAATGGCTCCGGGTTTCAGGTCTATGGCACAATCGTAAGACCGGTGAGGAGGCAACGTACTGGCACACACCTTGTCAAACACGTCTAGGAACTCTCTGTACTCCTCTGGCAATTGAGATACCGAAGAAGAGCACAAGACTTCAACTGGTTTCTGAAGACAAGTGGAAATACATTGCGGGGACCACAACAAAATTTCGGACCTGCACCAGTCGAGACTGGGATTGTGCTTTTGGAGCCAGGGATAACCCAGAACAACCGGAAAATGCTGAGAGTTTATCACCTGGAACTGGAGGGTTTCAAAATAGAGAGCCCCAACAGCCATGGACAACGGAGCAGTTTCGTGAGCAACGAGTGTGGGCTGAAGGGGCCTACCATCAATGGCCTCAATAGCAAGCGGAACGGACCGAGGCAAAACAGGAATGGAGTGCTTTGATACAAAAGCACTGTCAATGAAATAGCCCGCAGCACCGGAGTCAACAAGAGCCTGGGTGACTATGGAGGAGTCCACCCAGGAAAGGACAACCGTGACCAAAGGTTTCTCCTTAAGCGGTTCCGGGGACGAGGATAAACCACCCAAGGTCTGACCCCGACAGGACCTTAGGTTTGAGCATTTCCTGGCCGTGTAGGACAACACTTCAAAAGGTGGCCCTGTAACCCACAATAGAGGCAGAGCCCCTCCCTCCTCCTAAAGGCCCTCTCCACCGTGGAGAGGCGCGTGAATCCCAGCTGCATCGGCTCAGCAGTACCTGGTGACTCGGGACCAGGAGGCATGGGAGGAGAGAGAGGCATGGGTGGGAACAAACATGTAGGAGACAACGGAACAGGAGGCTTCCGCAAGCGCTCCTTGAAAGAGGGCCTCTCTCTGAGTCTGATGTCAATTAGGATCAAAAAAGACACCAATGCCTCGAGATCCTCTGGTAAATCTCTGGCAGCAACTTCGACTTTAATCGCATCAGAGAGCCCATGATAGAAGGCGGCAACAAGGGCTTTATTGTTCCAACCTACCTCTGCAGCAAGCGTACGGAACTCAATAGCATACTGAGCAACAGATCTTGTACCTTGCTGAATGGACATGAGTTGTTTAGCAGCAGAGGAGGAGCGAGCCAGAACATCAAATACCCTTCGAAAGGAGGCCACAAATTCAGGGTAATTTGAAATCACAGGTTTATTAGTCTCCCACAAGGGATTAGCCCAGGCAAGAGCTGTGTCAGAGAGTAACGAGATGAGAAATCCCACTTTAGCTCTGTCAGAGAGAAACGTCTGAGGTAACATCTCAAAGTAAATGCCCACCTGGTTCAAAAACCCTCTGCACTGAATAGGATCGCCTCCATATCGCTGAGGTAGAGGTGCAGAACCGGACATGCTCCTGGTAGGCATAGGTGCAGCAGCGGAAACAGGAGCAGCCACAACTTGCGGGACACTTTGGTCCAAATGTGCAGTGTAAGTCAGCAGGGTTTGTAGGGCTAGTGCAAATTGATCCAAGCGGTGATCCTGTACATCCATCCTGGAAATGATGGCAGGTAAAGGTGGATTACTAGCACCATCAGGATTCTTGGCTTTTGCGTAATGTCAGGGTGCTAGGAATCAGACTGAGATGAGAAGTGCAAAAATAATCACACCTTTATTAATAGCAAAAAATAATAAAAAGTCCACAAGTCAAATAACAAGCCAGGAGTCAAAACCAGAGCTGGTAGTCAGACGAGCCGAGTCAGGAGCCAAAGCGAATAGTCAGACGAGCCGGAATCAGGAACAAGGAAAACAGCAGAGTCAGGAACAAACCAGGGATCAGGAGCCAGGAAGGACGTCAGGCAACCAGGTAATACACAGGAACTCTCACAAACTGTTCTGAGACAACACAAAGGCAAAGCATACTGAACAGAGGCCCTTTAAATAATAAGTGATGACATCACCATTCTGAGACTGCATCCTGTCTCACATGGATGATGCACACCAGTTTGGCCATAAAAGGAAGTGCAGGAATTGAGCAGCATCCCCCACAATGCACCATAGTCAGGAAGAGAGGTAAGTAAAATGGCTGCCAGCAGCACATGGCAAACACAACAGGGAAAAAACCCTGATAGAAGGCCTCTTCTATCTTCATCCAGCCAGTGAATACTTCATCCATGCAGCCTCTTCTATCTTCATCCATCCGGCGAGGAGCGCATCCATCCTGAAGACATCCGGCGTGGAGGAGGTCCATCCTGAAGACATCCGACGAGGAGCACCTCTTCAATATGGTCTCCGCCGTAAACTGGATCTTGAATGCAAGTGACATCATCCAAGATGGTGTCCCTTGCATTCCTATTGGCTGAAAGGTTCCAATCAGCCAATAGGATTAGAGCCGCTAAAATCCTATTGGTTGTTCCAATCAGCCAATAGGATTTGAGCAGCTCTCATCCTATTGGCTGTTCCAATCAGCCAATAGGATGAGATTTAAATAATTTGAGTAGGGTTAGGTTTTTAAATATGTAATATAGTTAATTTAATTGGTAGTTTAATGTATTTTTAGTATAATAGGGTAGGTTAATTAATAGTTTAATATAGTTTAATTTAATTGTAGGATAATAGTTAGGGTAGGTTAATTAATAGTTTAATATAGTTTATTTTAATTCTAAAGGTAAGTTTAAATTTATTATAAGATAGGAATGTTGTAATTTTAATGTAAAGTTAGCGGGTTGTTAGGTTAAGGGGTTAAAAGCTTAATTTAGTTTATGGCTATGTGGGGGGCTGGCGATTTAGGGGTTAATAGGTTTAGTTAGTGGTAGTGTTGTGGGAGGCCAGGGATTTAGAGGTTAATACTTTTATTTAGTTGCGGTGGAGTCTGGGAGCGGCAGAATAGGGGTTAATACTTTTATTTAGTTGCAGTGGGGTCGGGGAGCGGCGGGATAGGGGTTAATACATTTTATTTAGTTGCAGCGATGTCGGGCGGCAGGTTAGGGGTGTTAGACTCGGGATTTATGTCAGGGTGTTAGGTGTAAACGTTCTACCATAGAAATCAATGGGATATCTGGCAGCAGCGAACATAAGCTTTTGCTGCTTCCAGACTCCCATTGATTCCTATGGCATCCGCGGCCTCCAGAGTGGCGGATTGAAAACCAGGTACGCTGGGCCAGAATAGCCACAAGCTAACTGGTTAATTATTTGATAACTTTTTAAAAGTGTCAAATAGTGCCGAATGTGTATTCGGAACATCTGTAATCATGGAAGCATCGATCTGTGTCTGATTGAGACCGGCGGATCGTATGTTATGTCACAGATTTCAAATGTTGCCGGTCTGTAGGCTTTGATAACTAGGTCAAATCAAGCTTGCCACAATTATGCTGCAGCATTCCAGTGTATTTCAGGTTGACGGCTTGATAAATATCCCCCCTGGTCTTTAGTTGCCCTAACCCGATAAGCGCAAATTTAGTTTGCACTTGTTCGGTCTCATTTATTTTCGAATGGTAATATGAGCGCTAGTTATTTCTATGTCGCACACAAGCTAACATTAGAGCGCCACTTGTTCTCCCTACCTATACTGAAAGTTTCTATACTTAAGCCTAGGCTATTGACAAGCTATTATAAACACAGCCAGCAGAAGAAATTACACTACCAGTGGGGTGTAGGAGAGCTAAGTCATAAAATATTAATTTTCTATTGTACTGTACTGGGCTTTGGTTTACAGACAGATATAATATAAGGAATCGTGTGTGTACAGAAAGTAACAAAATAATGAGATTAGATTTTTACCTTTAAAGGACTAGTCAACACAGTAGATTTGCATAATCAACAAATGCAAGATAACAAGACAATGCAATAGCACTTAGGGGGCTATTTGTTATGGTGCGAGCGAACATGATCCAATAGAGTGGATCATGTCTGCTGCACAACGATAAATGCTGACAGCATACGCTCTCTGCATTTATCATTGCACTAGCAGTTCTTGTGAACTGCTGGTGCATTACCGCCCCGTGCAGATTTGCGCTAGCAGGGGGTGTCAATCAACCCTATCGTATTTGATCGGGTAAATTTCTGTTGATTTCTGTGCCCGCCTCAGACCACTGCTTAAGAACTTCTGTTTCCAGCGAGCCTGAAGGCTCGCCAGAAACACGGGGCATCAAGTTCCATACGGAGCATGATAAATATGCCCCTTAGTCTGAACTTCAAATGAGTAGTAGATTTTTTTTCTGACAATTTTAAAAGTTATGTATTTTTCCACTCCCCCTTTATCATGTGACAGCCATCAACCAATCACAAATGCATATGCGTACCATGTGACAGCCATCAGCCATTCACAAATGCATACACACTTATTCTTGCACGTGCTCTGTAGAAGCTGGTGACTCAAAAAGTTTAAATATAAAAAGACTGTGCACATTTTGTTAATGGAAGTAAATTGGAAAGTTGTTTAACATGGCATGCTCTATCTGAATGATGAAAGTTTAATTTTAAGCTAGACCCATTTAAATAGGTTGTGGTTTCAAAGCACAAAACCAACTATTTCATATACACAAAAAAAAAAATAAAAAAAAATGAACACATTTTTCAAAATTGTTTCATTTAAAATTTTTTATATTTTTACGTTTGATAAATTAAAATGTATTAAAAATATATAAAAAAATATTACTAATATATTAAAAGAATATTTTTATCTCATAGCAGCTACTCCAACAATACACATAGGGGCCTATTTATCAAGCCGTCAACCGCAAATATGCTGGAATTCTGCAGCGTAATTGTGGAGAGCTTGATTCCCCTTATTTATCAAAGCCTACAGACCGGCAAAAGTAGAATTTTGTGACGTAACATACGATCCACCGGTCTCAGTCCGACACAGATCGATGGTTATGTCACTACAGATGTTCCGAATGCAAATTCGGCACTATCTGACTACTTTTGCTCGTTATCAATTAACTACCAGGTACGCTCGCCACTATTCCGGCCCGCGGATGCCATAGGAATCAATGGGAGTCTGAAAGCAGTGAAAGCTCATGTTCGCTGCTGCCCGATATCCCATTGATTCCTATGGTATAATAAAAGTTATGTTTACACCTAACACCCTAACATGTTCCCAGAGTCTAAACACCCCTAATCTGCTGCCCTGACACCGCCGCCACCTAAATAAAAGTTATTAACCCTTAAACCCCTGGCCTCCCTCATCACTAGAACTTACTAAACCTATTAAGCCCTAAACTGCCAGCCCCCCACATCGCCATAAACTAAATTAAACTATTAACCCCTAAACCTAACAACCCGCTAACCTTACATTAAATATTAACTCATCCCTATCTTATAATAAATTTAAACTTACCTTTAGATTTAAATTAAACTATATTAAACTATTAATTGACCTACCCTAACTATTATACTAAAATTACATTAAACTATATTAAATTAATGATTAATCCAACCTAACTTTTAAACTACAATTAAATAAAACTACAAATTAAATTAACTATATTATATATTTAAACACCTAACCCTACTCACATAATTTAAATCTACACTAAAAAATTACAAAGTTACAAAAAACTAAGTTACAAAAATAACAAACACTAAGTTACACAAAAAATAAACACTAAGTTACACACAAAAATAAACACTAAGTTACAAAAAATAAAAAAGAAATTATCAAAACTTTAAAGTAATTACACCTAATCTAAGGGCCCTATGAAAATAAAAAAGCCCCCCCAAAATAATATACCCCCTAACCTACAATAAACTACAAATAGCCCTTAAAAAGGCCTTTTGCGGGGCATTGCCCCAAAGTAATCGGCTCTTTTACCTGTAAATAAAAAATACAAACAACCCCCCAACAGTAAAACCCACCACCCACACAACCAGCCACCCAAATAAAAAGCTAACTAAAAAAACCTAAGCTCCCCATTGCCCTGAAAAGGAAATTTGGATGGGGCATTGCCCTTAAAAGGGCATTTAGCTCTTTTGCAGCCCAAAACCCTAATCTAAAAATAAAACCCACCCAATAAACCCTTAAAAAATCCTAACACTAACCCCTGAAGAGCGACTTACAGTTTTGAAGATCCTACATCCATCCTCCAAGAAGCCGGGAGAAGTCTTCATTGAAGCGGCAAGAAGTCCTCCAAGAAGCCAGCCGAAGTCTTCATCCAAGCCCGCAGAAGTCTTCACCCAGACGGCATCTTCTATCTTCATCCATCCGGCGCGGAGCGGGTTCATCTTCAAGACATCTGACGTGGAGCATCCTCTTCTTCCGACGGACTAACAACGAATGAAGGTTCCTTTAAATGACGTCATCTAAGATGGCGTCCCTTAGATTCTGATTGGCTGATAGAACTCTATCAGCCAATCGGAATTAAGGTTGAAAAAATCCTATTGGCTGTTGCAATCAGCCAATAGGATTGAACTTCAATCCTATTTGCTGATCCAATCTGCCAATATGATTGAGCTTGCATTCTATTGGCTGATTGAAATAGCCAATAGGATTTTTTCAACATTAATTCTGATTGGCTGATAGAATTCTATCAGCCAATCGGAATCTAAGGGAAGCCATCTTGGATGACGTCATTTAAAGGAACCTTCATTCGTCGTTAGTCCGTCGGAAGAAGAGGATGCTCCACGTCGGATGTCTTGAAGATGGAACCGCTCCGCGCCGGATGGATGAAGATAGGCTATTTGTAGTTTATTGTAGGTTAGGGGGTTTATTATTTTGGGGGGGCTTTTTTATTTTCATAGGGCCCTTAGATTAGGTGTAATTATTTAAAGCTTTGATCATTTCTTTTTTATTTTTTGTAACTTAGTGTTTATTTTTTTGTGTAACTTAGTGTTTGTTATTTTTTGTAACATTGTAATTTTTTAGTGTAGATTTGAATTATTTGAGTAGGGTTAGGTGTTTAAATATATAATATATTTAATTTAATTTGTAGTTTAATGTAATTTTAGTTTAAAAGATAGGTTGGATTAATCATTAATTTAATATAGTTTAATATATTTTTATTATAATAGGGTAGGTTAATTAATAGTTTAATGTAATTGTATTATAATAGTTAGGGTAGGTTAATTATTAGTTTAATATAGTTTAATTTAAATCTAAAGGTAATTTTAAATTTATTATAAGATAAGGATGAGTTAATATTTAATATAAAGTTAGCGGGTTGTCAGATTTAGGGGTTAATAGGTTAATTTAGGTTAATTTAGTTTATGGCGATGTGGGGGGCTGGCGGTTTAAGGGTTAATACATTGATTTAGTTGCGGTGGGCTCCGGGAGCGGCAGGATAGGGGTTAATAACTTTTATTTAGGTGGCAGCGGTGTAGGGGGTGGCAGATTAGGGGTTAATAAGTATAATGTAGGTGGCAGTGGGCTCCGGGAGCGGAGGAATAGGAGTTAATAAGTTTATTAGAGTGGTGGTGGGCTCCAGGAGCGGCAGTTTAGAGGTTAATAAGTTTATTTAGTTGCGGCGGGGTCCGGGAGCGGTGGTATAGGGGTTAAACACTTTAGTTTAGTGTGGGTGTTTAGTGACAGTATACAAATAAAGCTGTGAAAAAGCCGAAGAGCAACAAGATCAATGACTGTTAGTTAACAACAGTCCGCTGCTCATCGCCCCGTACTTGGTGCGCAGCTTTTTGAGAGCTTTTTTGTTAAATATGGAGAGCGTATTCAGGTCCGCGGCAGCGATGTTAGGCGATGTCAGGCGAGTGTATAGGTGCTGGCGAATGCAGCACAGTTGGCGGGTTGATAAATAGGCCCCAGAGTCTAATAGGAAACTAGTGGACATAAAGTGTGAGATGTAAAAAGAGAATAAATAGAGAGTAGAGCAAGCACACAAGTATGTGAACTAGCACAGTATAAAAAAACAGCATCTACAGCAACTTTTAGAGGTAACTTATTAACAGAAAGAGAAGCTTTCAACCTTGAAATAACAGCGGCTCAGGATCTTGCTTTTTGGCAGGTTACCACGTAGTATCACTCGCCTAGATTTAGAGTTCTGCGTTAGCCGTCCAAACCAGCGTTAAGGAGTCAGTCAGGAAAGGGTCTAACGCTCACTTTTCCATACCGCAGATCCCCTTACGTCAATTGCGTATCCTATCTTTTCAATGGGATCTTTCTAACGCCGGTATTTAGAGTCTTGGCTGAAGTGAGCATTAGAACTCTAACGACAAGACTCCAGCCGCAGAAAAAAGCCAGGAGTTAAGAGCTTTCTGGGCTAACGCCGGTTCATAAAGCTCTTAATTACTGTGCTCTAAAGTACACTAACACCCATAAACTACCTATGTACCCCTAAATCGAGGTCCCCCCACATCGCCGCCACTCTAATAATTTTTTTTAACCCCTAATCTGCCGACCGCACACCGCCGCAACCTACATTATCCCTATGTACCCCTAATCTGCTGCCCCTAACATCGCTGACACCTACATAATATTTATTAACCCCTAATCTGCCCCCCCAACGTCGCCGCTACCTAGCTACACTTATTAACCCCTAATCTGCCGACCGGACCTCGCTGCTACTCTAATAAATGTATTAACCCCTAAAGCTAAGTCTAACCCTAACACTAACAACCCCCTAAGTTAAATATAATGTAAATCTAACGAAATAAAATAAATCTTATTAAATAAATTAATCCTATTTAAAGCTAATTACATACCTGTAAAATAAACCCTAATATAGCTACAATATAATGAATAATTATATTGTAGCTATTTTAGGATTTAGATTTATTTTACAGGCAACTTTGTATTTATTTTAACTCAGTACAATAGCTATTAAATAGTTAATAACTATTTAATAGCTACCTAGTTAAAATAAGTACAAAATTACCTGTAAAATAAATCCTAACCTAAGTTAAAATTAAACCTAACACTACACTATCAATAAATTAATTAACTAAACTACCTACAATTACCTACAATTAAATCAACTAAACTAAATTACAAAAAAAACAAACACTAAATTACAAAAAATTAAAAAAGAATACAAGAATTTTAAACTAATTACACCCCCCCCCCAAAAATAATGCCCTACCCTATTCTAAGCTCTTTTACCTTACCAGCCCTTAAAAGGGCCTTTTGCGGGGCATGCCCCAAAGAAATCAGCTCTTTTGCATTTAAAAAAAAAACACAATGCCACCCCCCAACATTACAACCCACCACCCACATACCCCTAATCTAACCCAAGCACCCTTAAAAAACCTAACACTAAGCCCCTGAAGATCTCCCTACCTTATCTTCACCACGCCGGGTATCGCCGATCCGTCCAGAAGAGGGTCCAAAGTCTTCATCCTATCCGGCAAGAAGAGGACATCCGGACTGGTAGACATGTTCATCCAGGCGGCGTCTTCTATCTTCATCCATCCGGTGTGGAGCGGGACCATCTTGAAGCAGTCGACACGGATCCATCCTCTTCTTCTGGCGACTCCCGACGAATGAAGGCTCCTTTAAGTGACGTCATCCAAGATGGTGTCCCTCGAATTCCGATTGGCTGATAGGATTCTATCAGCCAATCGGAATTAAGGTAGGAAAAATCTGATTGGCTGATTGAATCAGCCAATCAGATTCAATAAAATTACTATTATCAAATAAATTATTCCTATTTAAAACTAAATACTTACCTATAAAATAAACCCCAAGCTAGCTACAATATAACTAATAGTTACATTGTAGCTATTTTAGTGTTTATTTTTATTTTACAGGCAACTTTGTTTTTATTTTAACTAGGTAGAATAGTTATTAAATAGTTATTAACTATTTACTAACTACCTAGTTAAAATAAATACAAATATACCTGTAAAATAAATCCTAACCTAAGTTACAATTACACCTAACACTACACTATAATTAAATAAATTACCTAAATTAACTACAATTAATTTCAAATAAATTAAATAAACTAAATTACGAAAAACAAACAAACACTAAATTACAGAAAATAATAAAATAATTACAAGTTTTTTAAACTAATTACACCTATACCTACCAATATCAATGTGTATAATCTGCTACAGAGGGAGGAGTGGAGAGAACCCTAGCAGCCGTTTACTTGGGAAAATTGTACTATGTACCACACTTGTAATTAGCATTTAGCTATCCAAAGGTATATCTAATGTTTTCTGGCAGCATGACATCCCTAGAGTGTAGAGTGTATGTAGCGTACTATGGTGTCATATTCTGCATTTCTTACTCAGCCCTAGAAGATTGAGCATTGGATATAGTATATTTACCTTATTACACTCTACTTAGGTTCATTACACCCTACTTAGGTTCTCCTGTGTCAAGCAGTTCAGTGTTAAGTTTCTACACTGGTATTATAGTAGCTATAGACAAGGGATAATTGTGATTTACAACCAAACTAGTTAGTTTTTATGGCAGTGTATTATTATGACGAGGGTACGTTAACATCAACTTATCTAGTGTTCTGTTCTTATTATTTGCTTATTGGTTTTTATTTACACCTATATGCACTGTGTATGGGGTTATGTCAATACATGAGGGCTCCTAGACCATTTCATTCACCACCCCCTCTCAAGGTCTGAACTAGAGCGGATCTCCCCCACCCCCATTATACATCTGCTGCTATACGCTATTGCTACAAATATTTCATAGGCTACTGTACTTCTCGCTTGATATGATATCATCCACGTATTTGTCATCTACATTTAGAACTTATATGCACTATTTTCAGCATGCTATGTTATATTATCTCAACATGATGACATTAGTACCTTATAGGGCGCCTATATGTTTAGCTATTGAATAATACCTTATCCCAAGGCCCAAGCATTGTATGGTTCATAAATATTAACTCTTCAATTATTGTAATGCTATGGTAATTGGTGGTGTAAATTACATAGACTAGTCAATATCATGCCACCTATGGTCTAACAGAGACAGCCTGTCTTACTTTTCAATGGTTATGTTATTTCTATTTATGACTCCCATTTTTTATATACCAAAGCTACCTGTGGGGAATACATTACAAGCCTTACTCCACTTATGTTTCTAGACCAGTGATTTTTAACCTTTTTTTTGTTGTGGCACACTTTTTTACATTAAAAAATCCTGTGGCACACCACCATCCCAAAATTTAAAAAAAATCACACATTGTAGCCTAATACAGCATATATATATACACATACACACAAACACACACATACTGTATGAATTGTGCTGTTATGCCATGCCTCCTACAAACTACCCCTGCACTGGGAGTAAAAAACAAGCAAAGTTTAAAAAATATGTCACACTGTTGTCAGTCTGCCGTGGCACACTTGAGGATCTCTCACGGCACACTGGTGTGCCACGGCACACTGGTTGAAAAACATTGTTCTAGACAATTGTATTCCCTAGGTTGAATGTCTCATTAGGACAAATCACCTGTTTCTTTTGGGCCCCTCTCCTCCCTTTCCACCGGTACTGGTTGCCTGCGGGTCATACCCCCATTCCTTTTACCCACAGCGCCCATAATTGGCATTCCCCAGGAGAGGGACTCATCCTAAAGTCCTCTGTATCCCATATATATTAATACCCTCCCTTATACATATCTCTGTCAGGAATTATCCCCCCTCATTTTATACACAAATAGTCTTCATCCAGGCGGCATCTTCTATCTTCATCCATCCGGAGCAGAGCGGGTCCATCTTCAAGACATCCGATGCGGAGCATCCTCTTCCATCGACGGCGACTGGAACAATGACGGGTCCTTTAAATGACGTCATCCAAGATGGCGTCCCTTCAATTCCGATTGACTGATAGAATTCTATCAGCCAATCGGAATTAAGGTAGAAAAAATCCTATTGGCTGACCCAATCAGCCAATAGGATTGAGCTTGCATTCTATTGGCTGTTCCAATCAGCCAATAGTATGCAAGCTCAATCCTATTGGCTGTTCTAATCAGCCAATAGGATTGAACTTCAATCCTATTGGCTGATTGGATCAGCCAATAGGATTTTTTCTACCTTAATTCCGATTGGCTGATTCTGAATTCTATCAGCCAATAGAAATTGAAGGGACGCCATATTGGATGACATAATTTAAAGGACCCGTCATTGTTACAGTCGCCGTCGATGGAAGAGGATGCTCCGCGTCGGATGTCTTGAAGATGGACCCGCTCCGGATGGATAAAGATAGAAGATGCCGCCTGGATGAAGACTACTGGCCGTCTGGAGGACCTCTTTTGCCCAGATAGGACGAAGACTTCGGACCGTCTGGAGGACCACTTCTGCCAGGTTGGGTGAAGACATCTCAAGGTAGGGTGATCTTCAAGGGGGTAGTGTTAGGTTTTATTAAGGGGGGATTGGGTGGGTTTTAGAGTAGGGTTGGTTGTGTGGGTGGTGGGTTGTAATGTTGGGGGGTATTGTCTTTTTTTTTACAGGTAAAAGAGCTGATTACTTTGGGGCAATGCCCCACAAAAAGCCCTTTTAAGGCCTATTTGTAATTTAGTATAGGGTAGGGATTTTTATTATTTTGGGGGGCTTTTTTATTTTATTAGGGGGATTAGATTAGGTGTAATTAGTTTAAAAAACGTGTAATTATTTTATTATTTTCTGTAATTTAGTGGGGGTTTTTCCCCGTAATTTAGTTTATTTAATTTAATTGTAATTAATTGTAGTTAATTTAGGTAATTTAGTGTTAGGTGTAATTGTAACTAATTTAGGTAATTTAGTGTTAGGTGTAATTGTAACTAAGGATTTATTTGTATTTATTTTAACTAGGAAGTTAATAACTATTTAATAACTATTGTTGTACCTGGTTAAAATAAATACAAAGTTGCCTGTAAAATAAAAATAAACCCTAAGCTAGCTACAATGTAATTATTAGTTATATTGTAGCTATTTTAGGGCTTATTTTATAGGTAAGTATTTAGATTTAAATAGAAATAATTAATTTAATTGTAGTAATTTTATTTCGATTTATTTAAATTATATTTAAGTTAGTGGGGTGTTAGGGTTAGACAGATTTTGGGGTTAATAAATTTAATATAGTGGTGGCGACGTTGGGGTCGGCAGATTAGGGGTTAATAAATGTAGGTAGGTGTCGGTGATGTTAGGGACAGCAGATTAGGGGTTAATACATTTATTGAAGTGGCGGCAATGTCCGGTTAGGCAGATTAGGGGTTAAAATTTTTAATATAGTGTTTGCGATGTGGGGGGCCTCGGTTTAGGGGTTAATAGGTAGTTTATGGGTGTTAGTGTACTTTTTAACAGTTTAGTTAAGAGTTTTATACTATGGCATTAGCCATAGTATCAGTCTTGACAGGAGAGGCTGTACTGCTTACTTTTTCCAAGACTCGTAATACCGGCGTTATTCAAGTCCCATTGAAAAGATGGGATACGCAATTGACGTAAGTGGATTTGCGGTATGCTCGAGTTGCGTAAAAACGTGAACGATACACCTGTACCTGTCAGACTCGTAATACCAGCGGGCGTTAAAAAGCAGCGTTGGGACCTCTCAACGCTACTTTTTAAGGCTAACGCAAGACTCGTAATCTAGGCGTTTATTTTTACTTTAAATAGCTTAAATAACATTTATAAATAACAGAAAATATCACACACAAGTATGGCACCTGGCTACTTCATAATGCCACCTGATTCAGTCTGATCCTGCCTAAGAACAATGTGGCTATAAAATACCAGGAAACTCCTATTCAGGAAACATGGCAACCTCACACAAACATTTGGTCTTGGGCCTTATCTGGGAGGTGCAGCCATATTGCTCAAGGCACATGGCGCCAATTTATCATTGTGCGGGCGGACATCGATAAATGCAGACAGCATACACTGTCTTACGACAGCTGCATCTTAGCTTTTGTTTCCGGCGAGCCTGAAGGCTACCGCGGAAACAGCATCATTCGCTTCTACATAAATCGGCCCCCATGTCTGATTTCCCCAACACCCTTAGGTCCCAATGTTCTAAAGGTCTCGGCTCCAGCGAGAGGATCGTAGAAGTCTAATCAGTATGACGAGATCCCTCAAAGCAATTAAGAAAGACAAATATTATCTTGTCGCTATGTACTCCTACATCACAATATAAAGTCTAAACAAAATCCCAAAGATTTTGTGTGATTTCTCTCCATAGTGATGAGTTTTTGATCCTTACTTGCCTCCACATCAGGATGCAATTAGTTTTGATCCTGCTGTATCTCACTTTTGTGTGGAAATGGGTACTGACAAAAAACAATTAAAGGAACACTAAACCCAAAAAAGTTCTTTCATGGTTGAAGTAGAGAATACAATTATAAACAACATTCCAATTTACTTCTATTATCTAATTTGCTTCATTCTTTAGATATCCTTTGTTGAAGAAATTGCAAAGCACATGGGTGAGCCAATCACACAAGGCATCTATGTGCAGCATCCAATCAGCAGCTACTGAGCCTATCTAGATATACTTTTCAGCAAAGTATATCAAGAGACCGAAGCAAGTTAGATAATAGAAGTAAATTAGAAGTTTAAAACTGCATGCTCCTTCTAAATCATGAACGAAAAACTTTGGGTTTCATGCCCCTTTAAGGAGTTTAGATTCTTCAGTGTGAAGGACAAGTGAGATTTGTCCTCCGTTTAATCTCTTGTGTGCCGAGGATATGGGGGAACATAGACTCTGATAAAAGAGATAAGGCAGAGTTGAAATAAGCGCATCAAGAATTTAGATATTAGAAGATAATGGACGGGTGTCAAGGGCACAGATTGCTATGCTGGATAATGAGAAAAGTACAGCAACACTGTCCTATATAATCAGAAAAAATGATTTACTTGAAGCACCTGCTGGCTTTCCAGAGAAATAGTCTGTTTCATTAATAGCTAACATGCATGAAAATACATTTCCTCATCCATATGAGATGTCTGCAAAGCTGTTATTGAGATGTCTTCAAAGCTTCTTTTAAATCTTGCTCTGTATCTTTTTAAATAAATAAGGTTTGACATCCCCAACACCTTTTCTTATATTTGTGAGTGAAAATTTCTTCAAATGTTTTTCATGGTTTAATATAATTTAAGATTAGTTATTAATATATATATATATATATATATAGATGGGATAGATAGATAGATAGATAGATAGATAGATAGGGCATTTATACATTATAAAGTATCTGGGTGGGGACTGTAAAATACTGTCCAATATTATAACATTTTCTGTTATTTATAAATCCAAAGCACAAATTCACTGCAAAATTTTAAAACATAAATATATTAATGAAAATTTGTGCAGGAAGCATTTTAGCCTAGTGATCAGTAAAATCAGCTTGGTGGTGTGTCCAGTAAGGGCCAGATTACGAGTGGAGCGATAATTAACCCTCCCACTCAAGAGTTAATTGCGCTAGAAGTAAGCTTTTTGCGCTTATGGGGTTGCTATCATATTGCTTGCGCACTATAACCCGACAAGCCCAAAAAGCCAAAGCTAGAATAACGCGTGCGGATTCTCATATTCCCCATAGAAGTCAATGGAGAACACCCACTCTTGCGCAAACCTGATCGCATAGTCTCATGTGCGCTAACCCGACATGAAAATATAAATATTTCAGATTCAAATGTTATTCACATAGCAGAATATGTTCTATTTATTCATAAGTAAATATTTCTACATATATCTGATGGTATTTTAGTACAATATGTATCTATTTCTATATCTATACATGATTATATATAGATATATACAGATATATATATCTAAAAATACTTGGAACATATTCTGCTATGTGCAGAACATTGGAATGTGAAATATTTACAATAAATACATAGGGGCCTATTTATTAATGTGCGAGTGGACATGATCCGATATTGTGGATCATGTCCGCCGCACATCGACAAAAGCCGACAGCAACAGCAGTTCTTGTGAACTGCTGGTGCAACGCCGCCCCCTGCAGATTTGCGGCCAATCCGCCACCAGCAGGGGGTGTCAATCAACCCGATGATATTGGATCGGATTGATTTTCGGCGATGTCTCTCCAACGCCTCAGAGCAGGCGGACAGGTTATGGAGCAGCAGTCTTTAGACCGTTGCTTCATAACTTATGTTTCTGGCGAGCCTTCAGGGGCTTCACGCTCCATACAGAGCTTGATAAATATGCCCCATAGTTAAAACCTTTATTAAAAAAATAATATTGCATATATATGCTTTTATGTGTTTTTATCTACTTAACTGCAAAGGGCTCCAATGCACACACACACATATATATATATATATATATATATATATATATATATATATATATATATATATATTATATATGTATATGTGTACATATGTATTTATATATATATATATAAATACATATAGACACACACATATAAATACATATATACACATACATATAAATACATATATACACACACATATAAATACATATATACACACACACACATATAAATACATATATACACACACATATAAATACATATATACACACACATATAAATACATATATACACACACACATATAAATACATATATACACACACATATAAATACATATATACACACACATATAAATACATATATAAATACATATATACACACACATATAAATACATATATACACACACATATAAATACATATATACACACACATATAAATACATATATACACATACATATAAATACATATATACACACACATATAAATACATATATACACACACATATAAATACATATATAAATACATATATACACACACATATAAATACATATATACACAAACATATAAATACATATATACACATACATATTAACATTTTAACACTAGATGAAAAAATAGCAGATAAGGTAGGACAATACCCACTGATGACAGCCAAAAAATCACCAAATCTAAGAAACAAACTAGTTAAAAGTAGATTTGTTAGATCACAGACTGAAACCACCTGGCTAAATAAACATCAACAGGTTAAAGGCACCTATCCCTGTGGACACTGTGTCTACTGTCCATATATCCTAAAAAGTAAAACTTTTTGCACCCACACAGGCAAGAATTTTGAAATAAGACACTTTGCAAATTGCAACACAGTAGGGGTTGTCTATCTCTTGCAGTGCTCCTGCCCCCTGTTCTATGTTGGAAAAACGAAAAGAATGCTCAAGGACAGGGTGCAGGAGCACAGGGATGACATTCTCTATGAAAGGGACACAAGTGTAGCTCGCCACTTTAAAGAGGTACACAATAGCAGCACTGTGTCTCTAAAATTTATAGCAATTGATAAAGGGATTAAAAATGGAAGAGGAGGAGATGAGGACAAGTGCCTTCTTAGAAAAGAAGCCAGGTGGACATATACATTAAAAACAATGACTCCTACTGGTCTAAATGAAAGAATCGAATATGCTTCTTTTCTGGGCTAATTATGGTAACAAAATGAAAAACTATTTTTCTAGCTGGTATAATCATTTGGTCAGCAAATAATTACTATCAAGTAAATGCTAAAACTCGTTACTGAAAATTACTGCTCTATCTAAGTTTCCAATTTTCTACATGTCTAACCTAGTGTTGTATATGATGTTGTATATTTGACTAGCGGAGCACATGATTTCTGTGTCCTCGCGGCAGATTTAAGATGCATTTGTATCAAGTCTAATTCTCCTAGTAATTGGATAGTTTCTATGGAGGCTTGTCTGTGGGAAACCAATTGCAAATGTTTATTTTACCGGAAATAAACACACCCCCCTAAGAAAAAAATCCAATAATAGGTAGGAGAATACAGGTGTCAGGTAGTCCTGATGAGGCCCTAGCTTTCGCTGAGCATTGTGGGGCGAAACGCGCGTCGACGACAGACACCTATCTGCAGTGTACCTAAGTTCGGATCAAGGGTATGAAGACAAATATCTGTCACCCGGTGTAGTCAATATCCCTACAAGCAAAGGTGAATTGACTTTAAAGTGGAGACAGCAAGCAGCAGGAGGTTGGAAGCACCTGTCCCGACTCGGCATGAAGCTTCAGCATCCATATCCAAACTAATTACTGTAGTCTTTGCGGATATAAGGTTGTTCCAGAGGTGAGCACAAACACAGACACTTGGATACTAACGTATTGAGTGCAGACACTCGGACCGCTACTTACCGCTGTTTTGCGGCTACAAAAGTGGAGCTGGAGGTGAGCACTAACACAGATACCTGGACTGTTGCTATATTACAGAAGTCTGGAAGAATGTGTTGAAGCAGATACTCGGACCACTATTTACCGCAGTTTCCTGGAAAGCTGCAATTGTCCTGAGTTGTGAATAATAACGGCATTTTGCAACAAAGTATCTTCTATTCATGCTAGTTGTAGAGGACGCATTTACCTCGGAGTTCTAGCATGAAAAATTTTATCGACAAAGATTATGTTCTAAGCAAAGAATGAGCCCGGAAAAATGTCATTCTTGAGTTTCCTTACACCTGAAACCTGGGCCCAGACAGAAACGGACTCTTTGGAAATATCTTGTCCCTTTCTACTTTCTCAATCATAAGGAGGACACTTTATACAGGTCGTATATATGATCAAAAGTAATCCTACATGATTATTAGCTATTTTCCTTTGTTGATTTACAGGATCAATATACAATTTTGCAACTATACTAGCTGTTTTAGCAATACAGGGAGTGCAGAATTATTAGGCAAATTAGTATTTTGACCACATCATCCTCTTTATGCATGTTGTCTTACTCCAAGCTGTATAGGCTCGAAAGCCTACTACCAATTAAGCATATTAGGTGATGTGCATCTCTGTAATGAGAAGGGGTGTGGTCTAATGACATCAACACCCTATATCAGGTGTGCATAATTATTAGGCAACTTCCTTTCCTTTGGCAAAATGGGTCAAAAGAAGGACTTGACAGGCTCAGAAAAGTCAAAAATAGTGAGATATCTTGCAGAGGGATGCAGCACTCTTAAAATTGCAAAGCTTCTGAAGCGTGATCATCGAACAATCAAGCGTTTCATTCAAAATAGTCAACAGGGTCGCAAGAAGCGTGTGGAAAAACCAAGGCGCAAAATAACTGCCCATGAACTGAGAAAAGTCAAGCGTGCAGCTGCCAAGATGCCACTTGCCACCAGTTTGGCCATATATTTTAGAGCTGCAACATCACTGGAGTGCCCAAAAGCACAAGGTGTGCAATACTCAGAGACATGGCCAAGGTAAGAAAGGCTGAAAGACGACCACCACTGAACAAGACACACAAGCTGAAACGTCAAGACTGGGCCAAGAAATATCTCAAGACTGATTTTTCTAAGGTTTTATGGACTGATGAAATGAGAGTGAGTCTTGATGGGCCAGATGGATGGGCCCGTGGCTGGATTGGTAAAGGGCAGAGAGCTCCAGTCCGACTCAGACGCCAGCAAGGTGGAGGTGGAGTACTGGTTTGGGCTGGTATAATCAAAGATGAGCTTGTGGGGCCTTTTCGGGTTGAGGATGGAGTCAAGCTCAACTCCCAGTCCTACTGCCAGTTTCTGGAAGACACCTTCTTCAAGCAGTGGTACAGGAAGAAGTCTGCATCCTTCAAGAAAAACATGATTTTCATGCAGGACAATGCTCCATCACACGCGTCCAAGTACTCCACAGCGTGGCTGGCAAGAAAGGGTATAAAAGAAGAAAATCTAATGACATTGCCTCCTTGTTCACCTGATCTGAACCCCATTGAGAACCTGTGGTCCATCATCAAATGTGAGATTTACAAGGAGGGAAAACAGTACACCTCTCTGAACAGTGTCTGGGAGGCTGTGGTTGCTGCTGCACGCAATGTTGATGGTGAACAGATCAAAACACTGACAGAATCCATGGATGGCAGGCTTTTGAGTGTCCTTGCAAAGAAAGGTGGCTATATTGGTCACTGATTTGTTTTTGTTTTGTTTTTGAATGTCAGAAATGTATATTTGTGAATGTTGAGATGTTATATTGGTTTCACTGGTAAAAATAAATAATTGAAATGGGTATATATTTGTTTTTTTAAGTTGCCTAATAATTATGCACAGTAATAGTCACCTGCACACACAGATATCCCCCTAAAATAGCTATAACTAAAAACAAACTAAAAACTACTTCCAAAATTATTCAGCTTTGATATTAATGAGTTTTTTGGGTTCATTGAGAACATGGTTGTTGTTCAATAATAAAATTAATCCTCAAAAATACAACTTGCCTAATAATTCTGCACTCTCTGTATATCTAGATATGAATATCCCACTGCAGTGGTAGTAATATAATTGCTTATACCATGACAAATTGCAATAACTTTTCAGTATGTTTGTTACTATGTAAATAAATTTGCCGCTGACCAGATCTTATGTGCATCCGTGTGTTTGTTTCTTGACTGCTTTCAGTCAAACACCTACAAAGTAAAGTAAAATAAAGCTCTATAGAGTGCTGTAATCCCCCATCTTTACACAGTATCTCATATAGCTCTACTGTGGTTCGTCTCTTTCTAACATAATTTGTAACTATAAATGTTTTTGGGGGTCTACACCTGATCTAAGAACGGATAACTACCGCTTGGATCCTAAATTAACAAAATATAATTACTGTTAAACACCTTGGTCTGTTTAAACAGAAAGGTGTCAGTATTCCTCTCCCAATTCTTGCCTTGTAAATTATAAATATTAGGAGCAATAGGGAGGATTCCCACAGTGCTCTTTCCCCTAGGGATTGATGGAAAAAATATTTTTGTTTAACACACAATTATATTAGTGTGTTGATAGAATTTCATTTTGGTGTTTGGCTGGGACTGATTTTGAAACAACCAAATATGGCCTTTACACTATCTGATGAACAATGGGAGGCAGAGTTAAAGGAGTCTTTGACTAATACCAACTTAGACAGTAGCGATCTAGAAACAAATGTGTTTAATGCCTTTAAGAAATATAAAGGTTGTATAATTAAGCAAGTAAAGCTCAGAGCAGAAAATTCAAGTCTTGTCAACTATGTTGAAAAAAAAATTGTCCCTAGAGGGTTAAGACTATTTCTGGATCCTGGGTTTAATGCAAGAGAAGAAGAGGGTGGCCTAGAGTTTCTAGAAGAATGGAATAGTAAACTATCTGCTTGTGCACTTGATATGATAGACATGCTGATTAAGAGAAATCATAAGAGGCTAGATAAAATTAAAGATGATGTAGAACAAGCATTACAAGTTGTAAATAAATTAGAAAATGATTCAAACTTTGCAAAATTAAATGAAGAAATCAAAACACATATCTCTAGGTTACAAGCAGAAATAAAGTGAGGAAGTGTAGAAAATTACATAGAGATCAGGAAGACTACCAAAATAAAAAAGTTTATGTCTATAGGTTTGATAAGGGTTCTTATGACTCAGGTACTGATGCTTCTGATTTAGACACAGATACTGAAAGACAGTCAAAAAACGATGCAAGTTCTGGGTTACAAACCACAGATATAGGAGGAGGGGGGGGAGAAAGAGGAGGTGGAATAAGAGATATGAGACAACAAGAGAGAAGATACCCTCAACGAAATCAGAGAGGGAGAGGGGAGAATCAACGACAGGGAATAAGAAACGGGGGGGAACCACGAAGGAGACCCTATCAGGGATATTAAAAACTGAGGTTGAAAGTAATCTACAAATTATAAATCTCTCTTCCTTTAGGTTAAATTTGACTCACATTGAGGTTTTAAGAAAGGGACTAACCTTCAGCCCATCAAACAAACTAGATAAGTTTGAACTAGTGAAAGATCTTCACCTTTTTGCTAGAAAAATAGTTCTACATCATACTATGCATCAGCATAAATCAGAATAGAGAAAAGATGAGGAAACACTAAAGGTATTAGAATCCCTCCTGAATGAAAATGAAGATAGGGATGAATCTATAAAAGGCTGCAGAAACTTAAAAACTAATCTGCAACTGAAATCAACATATATGCCTTCGTTAGCACAGGTTCCCATTGTCTCAATGTTTGTTAAAGCGGTTGAGAAAGAAATTGAAAAACTACCTGAAGACTGGATTCAGTCTGACAACTTAAGCTTTAAAGAAAGACAAGCATTAAAAGAACTAAGTACAGCGAAGGGAGTGATTTATAAGCCAGCTGATAAGGGCGGTAACTTAGTCCTCCTGGATGAGTCATTTTACCTTAACGAAGTAAAAAGACAATTAAATGATAGATTACAGTATGAAAAACTTTCAAAAAATCCAATGACATCAATGAAATCTAAACTTAATAGAATCCTACAAGATGCTAAGATGGATGGTCTCATCTCGATAAAAGAATTTCAATTCCTCAGTCCAACTCACCCTGTAATGCCCACTTTTTATGTAATTCCAAAAATACATAAAAATCCTACCAGTCCCCCTGGGAGACCAATAGTCTCGGGGATTGGCAGTATCAGTGAACATATTGGTGAATATGTAGATATTTTTCTTAGACCTTTCCTTCTCTCCCTCCCTTCTTATGTAAAAGACACCCCAGACCTCCTAAGAAAGTTGGATGGTATATCAGTTAAAACAGAAACAATGTTGGTGTCTTTAGACATTGAAAGTCTCTACTCTTCAATACCACACACAATAGGGATAGAAGCATCAAAACAGTTCCTTAAATCAAGAGGACCAGAGAGTGATAGACATACTGCTTTTGTTGTTGATCTGTTACAATTCATTTTGAACAACAATGTCTTCCAATTTGACAATTCTCTTTATAGACAGGTCAGGGGGACAGCCATGGGAGCAGTTTGTGCTCCGACATATGCATGTCTCCACCTGGGAGCATGGGAGTTGGACATATTTGAAAAATATGGTGAGGTGTTTCACTCCCATGTTTCCATGTGGATTAGGTATGTGGATGACATACTCATGCTGTGGGATGGCCCCCTGGCCTGTCTTCAAGAATTTGTCTCCAATCTAAACAAAAACAACCGTAACATTTTTCTAACGTATGCCTCAAGCACTAAAGAACTGCCATTCCTAGATATAGTGATTAAAAAAGAAGGTAATAAAATCTCTACTGAGAATTACCGAAAAAGTACAGCAACGAATAGTGTCCTGGAGGCATCAAGCAGTCATCCTGAATCTCTGAAGAAAGGCATACCTTTCAGCCAATTGTTGAGATTAAGGAGAAACTGCTCCTCCAGGACAAAATTCGATTATCATGCTGATCAGATGTGCCAAAGATTTATAGAAAGGGGATACTCACGAAAATTGATTAGATATACCCTAAATAAAGTGAGGAAAATGAATAGGGATGACCTCCTGTATTCAAAAAAAGAGAAAAAAGTTGAAAGTAACTTAAGGTTTATTACAACTTATAATTGCCAGTGGCACAATATTCAATCCATATTAGCACAGAAATGGCACATTTTAACACTAGATGAAAAAATAGCAGATAAGGTAGGACAATACCCACTGATGACAGCCAAAAAATCACCAAATCTAAGAAACAAACTAGTTAAAAGTAGATTTGTTAGATCACAGACTGAAACCACCTGGCTAAATAAACATCAACAGGTTAAAGGCACCTATCCCTGTGGACATTGTGTCTACTGTCCATATATCCTAAAAAGTAAAACTGTTTGCACCCACACAGGCAAGAATTTTGAAATAAGACACTTTGCAAATTGCAACACAGTAGGGGTTGTCTATCTCTTGCAGTGCTCCTGCCCCCTGTTCTATGTTGGAAAAACGAAAAGAATGCTCAAGGACAGGGTGCAGGAGCACAGGGATGACATTCTCTATGAAAGGGACACAAGTGTAGCTCGCCACTTTAAAGAGGTACACAATAGCAGCACTGTGTCTCTAAAATTTATAGCAATTGATAAAGGGATTACAAATGGAAGAGGAGGAGATGAGGACAAGTGCCTTCTTAGAAAAGAAGCCAGGTGGACATATACATTAAAAACAATGACAATGGTAACAAAATGAAAAACTATTTTTCTAGCTGGTATAATCATTTGGTCAGCAAATAATTACTATCAAGTAAATGCTAAAACTCGTTACTGAAAATTACTTCTCAATCTAAGTTTCCAATTTTCTACATGTCTAACCTAGTGTTGTATATGATGGCAATATTTGACTAGCGGAGCACATGATTTCTGTGTCCTCGCGGCAGATTTAAGATGCATTTGTATCAAGTCTAATTCTCCTAGTAATTGGATAGTTTCTATGGAGGCTTGTCTGTGGGAAACCAATTGCAAATGTGTATTTACCGGAAATAAACACACCCCCCTAAGAAAAAAATCCAATAATAGGTAGGAGAATACAGGTGTCAGGTAGTCCTGATGAGGCCCTAGCTTTCGCTGAGCATTGTGGGGCGAAACGCGCGTCGACGACAGACACCTATCTGCAGTGTACCTAAGTTCGGATCAAGGGTATGAAGACAAATATCTGTCACCCGGTGTAGTCAATATCCCTACAAGCAAAGGTGAATTGACTTTGAAGTGGAGACAGCAAGCAGCTGGAGGTCGGAAGCACCTGTCCCAACTCGGCATGAAGCTTCAGCATCCATATCCGAACTAATCACTGTAGTCTTTGCGGATATAAGGTGGTTCCGGAGGTGAGCACAAACACAGACACCTGGATACTAACGTATTGAGTGCAGACAATCGGACCGCTACTTACCGCTGTTTTGCGGCTACAAAAGTGGAGCCGGAGGTGAGCATTAACACAGATACCTGGACTGTTGCTATATTACAGAAGTCTGGAAGAATGTGTTGAAGCAGATACTCGGACCACTATTTACCGCAGTTTCCTGGAAAGCTGCAATTGTCCTGAGTTGTGAATAATAACGGCATTTTGCAACAAAGTATCTTCTATTCATGCTAGTTGTAGAGGACGCATTTACCTTGGAGTTCTAGCATGAAAAATTTTATCGACAAAGATTTTGTTCTAAGCAAAGAAAGAACCCGGAAAAATTTCATTCTTGAGTTTCCTTACACCTGAAACCTGGGCCCAGGCAGAAACGGACTCTTTGGAAATATCTTGTCCCTTTCTACTTTCTCAATCATAAGGAGGACACTTTATACAGGTCGTATATATGATCAAAAGTAATCCTACATGATTATTAGCTATTTTCCTTTGTTGATTTACAGGATCAATATACAATGTTGCAACTATACTAGCTGTTTTAGCAATATATCTAGATATGAATATCCCACTGCAGTGGTAGTAATATAATTGCTTATACCATGACAAATTGCAATAACTTTTCAGTATGTTTGTTACTATGTAAATAAATTTGCCCCTGACCAGATCTTATGTGCATCCGTGTGTTTGTTTCTTGATTGCTTTCAGTCAAACACCTACAAAGTAAAGTAAAATGAAGCTCTGTAGAGTGCTGTAATCCCCCATCTTTACACAGTATCTCATATAGCTCTACTGTGGTTCGTCTCTTTCTAACATAATTTGTACCTATAAATGTTTTTGGGGGTCTGCACCTGATCTAAGAACGGATAACTACCGCTTGGATCCTAAATTAACAAAATATAATTACTGTTAAACACCTTGGTCTGTTTAAACAGAAAGGTGTCAGTATTCCTCTCCCAATTCTTGCCTTGTAAATTACACATACATATAAATACATATCCCAAAAATCTGTGAAAAAACAAAGCGCAAACAGACTCAAGTGTAGATAAATAAGGCGCAAAGTACCACGCTAATGTATTACACTTACAGTGTTGAAAGTTTAATCAGGCGTTTATTAAAAAAACATCAAGGTTCCAGATGAATCATGCAAACACAGTAAGAACAATGTCAGTCCATAAAGCTGTGCGAGTCCCTCAGGATAATCGTCACAGAACAGGATGGTTCAATTCCTTGCTGGCTTCCGTAGTCGCAGCTCTGGTAGCAATGTCCGTAGCAAAGTATCAGGTGTCAGTGAATTCTCCCACAGAGCACTACGGGTCCTCAGATAGTCCAAAATTAACCCCAACGCATTTCAACCGCTAACATGCGGTCTTTCTCAAGAGGTAGGATGAATAGTGAGTCCTACGATGCAAGTATATTTATAGCACTTAATCTTATTTCATTGGTCCCATGTCGGCTGGGTGTTTCCAAGGTCTCTAAATATTTTCTACTTGCATTCGTATGAAACTGAAAAGCGTAACTTGATGATATGTGAAAAATGAAAGTGAAAACAGAATTTCATGATAAATATGAATAACATACTAAAAGCATACTAGAAATACACACAGGATCAATATCTAATTTAATTTGATATATTAGCATTCAATAGTTAGTATAAAAACAAAAAACTAATAAATGAATAAAAAGTAAATGGAAAAATAAATGCAATTATAGTTGGACTATGTATCGATATTATAAAAAATAAATATATATACAAATATGTGAACTCAAAATACATAAAAAAATAAAAAAAATACATACATAAAAAAGCCGTAAAAATCATTTTTAGAAACTTCATATACAAACATATATAAAATGTATATAAAAAATAAAATATAAAATACACTATATATATAATAATAATATGTAAAAAGAACAAAACTGTATTACCAGGAGAATAGATATGAATCTAAATCACTATGTGAATTCACTAAACTAACATATATAAGGAGGAACAGCCATTCTCTTACTAGAGATGTAAAATTATTATATTAAGGGTTTGAATTAGGAATTAAGGGGATTAAAAAATCCTAAGATTAAAAAATAAATGATTATTATTAAAACAATGTGTCTCACAGCTAGCCCTATCACTACTGATCTATAGAGCTATTACAGATACTGCACAATATTACATTACATAAAGGCGGCCAGGTCTAAATCAACGTTGAGACCCCCTGGACACAAACAATTTAATTTTTGTATCCAGTAAGTCTCACGTTTACGTAGAGTTAACAGTCTATTTTGGGTGGATGGGGGTATCCAATCAATGACCTGTACCTTCAAAGATTTAGAATCTCCACCATGTACATCTCTATAATGTCGTGGCACACTGTGGTTATCTATTTCATTTTTAATATTATTAAGATGTTCAGAGACTCTCCGCCTGATTTTCCTTTTGGTGCGACCTACATACATAAGGTCACACCCACATGTTAATAAATATATTACATATGTTGAATCACAGGTACAACGGCACTTAATTAGGAAATCATGTGATTGATCACTATTTCTAAAGTTGGGTTCTTTCTTCACATGTTTGCACATACCACAGTTATGTTTGCCACATTTATAAGTGCCCTCTTTTAGGCTTAGCCAATTGCTTTTCTGAGATGTCGATATATTTGTTTTAACCGTTTTTAATTTACTAGGAGCTAATAAGTTCCTCAAGTTTTTCCCTTTCCTAAAGGTGATAGATGGATGTTCAGGTAGTGAGGGTGCTAACAGGCTGTCTGATTTTAAAATACCCCAATGTTTGTTGAAAACCTCTTTGATAATATTATGTCCTTCATTGAAGGTTGTGATAAACCTGATGTGATCCTTATTATATTTAACATTAAAGTTACTTTGTTCTCTCATATCATTTTCTTCTCTTTTGAGAAGAGACTCTCTCGTTCGCCCTAGGGCCTTCATTCTTGAATTATCTATAATAGCTGAGTCGTAACCTTTAACTATAAATTTGTGGGTCAAGATGTCAGCCTCTTTATTAAAATCACTAATGGAACTACAATTTCTTCTCAACCTGAGAAATTGGCTATAAGGGATATTATCTTTCCAATTGCGTTGGTGTGCACTCTTATAATCTATGAAACTGTTTCTTTCAGTAGGTTTCCTGAAATTAGACACTGCTATTTTATTTTCATTATTAACAAATAGACGCAGGTCAAGAAATTCAATTTCAGTTTTTGAATGTTTTTCAGTAAATTTGAGATTATAATCATTATGATTGATATATTTAACAAATTCCTCAACCAAAGCAAACTCCCCCTGCCATAGAATTATCACATCGTCAATATATCTATAATATTTGACTATATTATTACTAAATTTATGTGATGTCCAGATGTATTCGTCTTCGAAGGTGTGCATATACAGATTAGCATACGATGGAGCAAAAGTAGTGCCCATCGCTGTGCCTCTAATTTGTCTGTAATGCACACCCTCGAAGACGAAATAATTGTGTTCCAGAATAAACTGTATACATTGTAAGATAAATTGTTGATGGGCCCCATTAAATCCCCATTTAGCAAGTTCCAATTCTACTGCTTTAATCCCCTTATCGTGTGGTATTGACGTGTATAACGCCGATACGTCACAGGTGATCCAGCAAAAACTGCTATTCCAATCAATTCCTTCAAAGATCCTAATGACATGTGACGTGTCCTTCAGGTAAGCCCTTGTATTTTTAACTAAATCTTGCAAAAAATAATCTATATACTTAGAAACTTTGTCAGTTATAGAACAAATTCCAGAAATAATGGGCCTACCCGGAGGGCACTCCACACTCTTGTGAACCTTTGGAAGGTGGTAAAAATACGGGACTTTAGGATCCAATTCCTGTAAATACTTGAATTCGTCATTATTCAATATACCCTCAAGTTTTGCATTAACTAGAATGGAATTAAGTTTAGACATATAGGATCTGGTCGGATCATTTTTGAGGATACAATAGGTGTCCCTATCCCCTAAAAGATTATGTGCTTCTTTAAGATAATCGGATCTTAATTGAATCACAAGTCCCCCTCCCTTATCCGCTGCCCTAAAAACGATCGTATCATCATCCATTAATTTCTTGAGAGAATGTCTCTCAAGAATGGAAAGATTATCATTATGTTTATTCAATAATTATCCTTTTTACTTTTAATTTTGGATAGAATATCTTTAGTGACTAAACTGATGAAAACAGGGATTTGATCCCCTTGGGCACTAATTGGATAAAAGGAGGAGGGACGTTTGAAAGTACTATGAATAATTGGGGTATCTTCCTCATGTATCGAAATATCCATTAATTCACACATTAAGAGGTTAAGATCTTCCTCACTCATATTCCCCTCTACAATTGGATGTTGGTCGTTAGCCCCATCAAGATCTTTTAGGATATTAAGTGTATCTAGATCCTTACACTCTAAATGTTCCTCCCTATTAACCATGCTTGTATGGGTACTATTCTTGGCAAAAAAACTTTTTAAAGTTAACTTTCTGTTAAACTTTTGAATATCCAGAAAAATTTGAAATTCATTAGGTAGGGTTTATATACATATAAATACATATATACACACACATATAAATACATATATACACATACATATAAATTCAAATATACACACACATATAAATACATATATACACACACATATAAATACATATATACACACACATATAAATACATATATACACACACATATAAATACATATATACACACACATATAAATACATATATACACATACATATAAATACATATATACACACACATATAAATACATACAGGGAGTGCAGAATTATTAGGCAAGTTGTATTTTTGAGGATTAATTTTATTATTGAACAACAACCATGTTCTCAATGAACCCAAAAAACTCATAAATATCAAAGCTGAATAGTTTTGGAAGTAGTTTTTAGTTTGTTTTTAGTTATAGCTATTTTAGGGGGATACCTGTGTGTGCAGGTGACTATTACTGTGCATAATTATTAGGCAACTTAACAAAAAAACAAATATATACCCATTTCAATTATTTATTTTTACCAGTGAAACCAATATAACATCTCAACATTCACAAATATACATTTCTGACATTCAAAAACAAAACAAAAACAAATCAGTGACCAATATAGCCACCTTTCTTTGCAAGGACACTCAAAAGCCTGCCATCCATGGATTCTGTCAGTGTTTTGATCTGTTCACCATCAACATTGCGTGCAGCAGCAACCACAGCCTCCCAGACACTGTTCAGAGAGGTGTACTGTTTTCCTTCCTTGTAAATCTCACATTTGATGATGGACTACAGGTTCTCAATGGGGTTCAGATCAGGTGAACAAGGAGGCCATGTCATTAGATTTTCTTCTTTTATACCCTTTCTTGCCAGCTACGCTGTGGAGTACTTGGATGCGTGTGATGGAGCATTGTCCTGCATGAAAATCATGTTTTTCTTGAAGGATGCAGACTTCTTCCTGTACCACTGCTTGAAGAAGGTGTCTTCCAGAAACTGGCAGTAGGACTGGGAGTTGAGCTTGACTCCATCCTCAACCCGAAAAGGCCCCACAAGCTCATCTTTGATGATACCAGCCCAAACCAGTACTCCACCTCCACCTTGCTGGCGTCTGAGTCGGACTAGAGCTCTCTGCCCTTTACCAATCCAGCCACGGGCCCATCCATCTGGCCCATCAAGACTCACTCTCATTTCATCAGTCCATAAAACCTTAGAAAAATCAGTCCTGAGATATTTCTTGGCCCAGTCTTGACGTTTCAGCTTGTGTGTCTTGTTCAGTGGTGGTCGTCTTTCAGCCTTTCTTACCTTGGCCATGTCTCTGAGTATTGCACACCTTGTGCTTTTGGGCACTCCAGTGATGTTGCAGCTCTGAAATATGGCCAAACTGGTGGCAAGTGGCATCTTGGCAGCTGCACGCTTGACTTTTCTCAGTTCATGGGCAGTTATTTTGCGCCTTGGTTTTTCCACACGCTTCTTGCGACCCTGTTGACTATTTTGAATGAAACGCTTGATTGTTCGATGATCACGCTTCAGAAGCTTTGCAATTTTAAGAGTGCTGCATCCCTCTGCAAGATATCTCACTATTTTTGACTTTTCTGAGCCTGTCAAGTCCTTCTTTTGACCCATTTTGCCAAAGGAAAGGAAGTTGCCTAATAATTATGCACACCTGATATAGGGTGTTGATGTCATTAGACCACACCCCTTCTCACTACAGAGATGCACATCACCTAATATGCTTAATTGGTAGTAGGCTTTCGAGCCTATACAGCTTGGAGTAAGACAACATACATAAAGAGGATGATGTGGTCAAAATACTCATTTGCCTAATAATTCTGCACACAGTGTATATACACACACATATAAATACATATATACACACACATATAAATACATATATACACACACATATAAATACATATATACACATACATATAAATACATATGTTTACATATATAGACATATAAATATACATACATCTTTAGACATGTATATGTATGTACTGTATGTCTATGTTTAAGCCCTTATAACTTTTGTGTGCAATATTTATTTAAATAATGTTTTATTAGATAGTGTTATTATGAGTGTAACTGTACATTAAAGAGACTTTCATAAATTATTATGTTTTAGTTTTACAGATGGATAAATAGACAACTTAGTTTAGAGCATTAAACTATTTAACTGACAGCCTTTGATAAATATGTCCCTATATTTTACTGTATATAAATCTCTTTATTGTTTTTCAGATTCGAGGCAGTTTAAAAAGCTGGACCAAACTGTGGTGTGTACTGAAACCTGGGTTGCTGCTTATCTATAAAACACCAAAGATTGGTCAGTGGGTTGGAACCTTATTGCTCCACTCCTGTGAACTGATTGAGAGACCTTCCAAAAAAGATGGTTTCTGCTTTAAGCTTTATCACCCCCTGGATCAATCAATATGGGCTATCAAGGTAAACATTGTTCTGGTTTATTTGTATTTGTAGGTAATATTTATGGATTGCGATTTAGTATATTGACATTAAAGTGATGGTAAAGTCTCCCCTTTATAAAATCAGATCGGGAATGTTAGTGATATTTAGATGGAGTTTAGTTCATCAGTTGTAATGAAGTTGCGCTATAACTTACTTTTTAATATAGATATTAGATATGTGCAATTCGTTTCGGATCGATTCGGAAATTCTGAAAATTCGGCAAATTCAGAGATTCGGATCGAACCGAATTTCCGAATTAAAATACTGCAGAATTTACCGAATAAATCCGAATTAGTTTGGATTTATTCGGTAAATTTGGATGGCCATGGATTACACTAGTATTGTACAGTATATTAGGTTATATCACTCTGCTATGGGTTACACCTAATATACAGTACATAATACTAGTCTAATCCCACCTAACACATACCAAAATTCCGAATTTCCGAACCGAATCCAGCCGAATTTCTTCGAATCCGAATGAATCCGAACTGAATCGATTCCTGAATTTGAATCGATCCGAACCGAAATTCGAAAAATTCCGAATCGAACCGAACCGAATTTTTTCGCCATGCACATATCTAATAGATATGAAACTCAGATTCCTTGTGCTCTGCCGCCCATTTCAAAAGTAAATTTTCTGTGAGCTAAAGGTTTGAATTGTTCTCCAATCAGTGCTCTAGATACAGACAAAGTGCCATATGGGGAGAGCTCTTATTGGACAACAATTCAAATCGTTAGTTCACAGAAAAATGTACTTTTGAAGTGGGCACCGGAGCACGGGGAGTTTGAATTTCATATCTACAATAAAAAGTAGCTTATAGCGCAACTTTAATACAACTGATGAATGAAACTCTTTCTAAAATATAACTAACATTGTGGATCTGATGTTATAAAGAGGAGCGTTTAGCATCACTTTAAGGATGTGTTTTTTTATATTGAAATTATAAAACACCTTTTACTTGTGATATTTATTGTACCATCTGCATGCTTTATAGATGTATATATAATATACATCTATATATATATATATATATATATATATATATATATATATATTAAATGTAACAGTCATCTAAAAAAACATATTTTAAATATTGGTTCTCATTGTCTCCAAAGACTTTAGCTGAAGTTTTTAAAAATTCAAGTTATTAATGAAGAAATGAAAAGCTAAAATTAGTAAGAGCTTACTAGTTTTGCACTAATAACTTATTATGAGGTTGATCATAATCTTTCACAGATATTTGATTTCTGTACCTCAGACAGTGATCACAATCCTTAAATGTTTCTGTTGTTAAAGGAATAGTCCAGTCAAAATTAAACTTTCATGATTCAGATAGCAATTTTAAGCAACTTTCTAATTTACTCCTATTATTAAATTTTCTTCGTTCTCTTGGTATCTTTATTTGAAAAAGCAAGAATGTAAGCTTAGGAGCCAGCCCATTTTTTGTTCAGCACCTGGGTAGCACTTTCTGATTGGTGTCTAAATGTAGCCACCAACGTTTCTCAATAAAGGTGCTGTTGCCTTATTTTTGTGTGCTACCTGTGTGTACTGTTTTAAATGTAGCCACCAATCAGCAAGTGCTACCCAGGTGCTGAAAAAAAAGGGCCGGCTCCTAAACTTAATTAATCTCCAAAAGCTGTAATCCAGAAACCAAATGTGCAGGATTAAAGTGATAGTAAATTCACATAGATGAGATTTTTTTTATATAAATTATCTAATTAATTATTACATATATATTGATGCCAAAATAATTGTCCAGTTTACATTATTTCTTTTAAAATCTTATTTTCAATCCTGCTCCGTTATCTGCGCTCTGGCGGGCTTACTGTGAAATTTTCACTACTGTCAATTTGATGCACCATACACCCTATGTAAAATAGTATTCGCAAACCCCTCCGTGGTTGTAATTAGAAGCCACATCGGGCAGAAGTTACACTGCGCAAGTGGAGTCTTAGCTATGATCCTAATGCGGCTTAGAGTAAACACAGTTTATATGTTGAATAATCCCTTTTTATAGTGTATAGCGAGGTTAATAGCTTGTGTGTGTGCAATTAACTTGTTGTTCTCCAAATCTCACAAACCATAGCGACATATGTATGTCTCTTTAAGGGACCTGAATATGGCATTATCGGTATAGTGAGCATTTGTGTTTTTTGGTTATTGATTTGGCTAATTTTGTATTAGTGTACAATTATTTATTATTTATGTTTTCATCTAAAATATCACTAACTTTCCGGATGCACATAGGATTTAATTTGAATTAGCCAATAGAATGAGAGCTGCTTAAATCCTATTGGCTGATTTGAATAGCCAATAGGATTTTAGCAGCCCTAATTCCTATTGGTGTACCTTGTATTGAAGATTCAGTGTATGACGGCGACCGTATGAAGACGATACTCCGCGCCGGATGTCTTCAGGATGGACCCGCTCCGAGCCTCCGGGATCAAGATAGAAGATACTGCCTGGATAAAGATTGAAGAGGCCATCTGGATGAAGACTTCTTGCTGCTTGGATCAGGACTTCGCTGCAAGGATGAAGATTGAAGAGGCCGTCTGGATGAAAACTTCTCGCCGCCTTGGATCAGGACTTCAACTCCTGGATGAAGATCATTCAAGGGGGACTTTAAAAACTGTAAGTGGATCGTCAGGGGGTTTTAAGGGTTTTTTGGGTGAGTTTTTTTTTTAGTTTAGAGTCTGGGCAGTAAAAAAGCTAAATGCCCTTTTAAGGGCAATGCCCATCCAAATTCCCTTTTCAGGGCAATGGGTAGCTTAGGTTTTTTTAGAATTAGGTTTTTTATTTTGGGGGGTTGGTTGGTTGGTGGGTTTTACTGTTGGGGGGGTCTTTGTGGGGGGGTTTTTTACAGGTAAAAGAACTGATATCTTTGGGACAATGCCCCACAAAAGGTCCTTTTAAGGGCCATTGGTAGTTTATTGTAGGCTAGGTTTATATTTTTATTTTGGGTGGGCTTTTTTATTTTGATAGGGCTATTAGATTAGGTGTAATTCTTTTTTATTTTGGATAATTTCGTTTGTTATTTTCCATAATTTAGTGTTTGTTTATTTTTGTAACTTAGTATTTTTTTTTGTAATTAGATACATTGTAATTTTTAGAGTAGTGTTAGGATTTTTTAATGTGTAGTTTAGTTTAATTTACTTGGTAGTTAGTTTAATTTTAGTTTAATAACTATATTAGTTTTTTTAATTTGACAGGTACATTTTAATTTGATTTAAGCTAAGGAAATTGTAAATTTAATATAAAGTTAGAGGGTTGTTAGGTTTAGGGGTAACTAGTTTAAATTAGTTTATTGCGATGTGGGGGGCTTTCGGTTTAGGGGTTAATAGTTTAGTTTAGTATATTTTGTTGTGGGGGCTTGCAGTTTAGGGGTTAATAGATTTATTATAGTGGCGGCGGTGTAGGGCTTAATAACTTTAGTATAGTGGGGGCGATGTAGGCGGATGGCAGATTTGGGCCTCGGTTTAGGGGTTAATAAGTAGTTTATGGGTGTTTAGTGTACTTTGTACAGTTTAGTTATGAGTTTTATGTTACAGCTTTGTAGCGTAACACTCATAACAACTGACTTTAGATGGCGTTACAGATCTTGTCATTTTAGGCTGTAACGCTAGTTTTTTAGGCAAAACGCAAAAATCGTAATACCGGCGCTATGGGAATCCCATGAAAAATTTCACTTTTACGAGTGCAGGACTGACGTTGCGTTACAGGCTAAAAGGCTTGCAGTACAGGCCACAACACTGCTATTTGACTCATAACGCAAAACTCGTAATCTAGGTGACTGTTTTGTCTGTTAATATGATAGATGAGGAGATTGGGGTAGATTTATTATGCAGCGGATGCCAGCGTTTCAGGCTCGACTGAAACGTAAATTAGGCGGTAGCTGCTCCTTAACTTCTCTGCAACCTTTTAGGTGGTGGACTAAAATCAACACGATCCAATATGATTGGGATGATTGACAGCCCCTGCTAGCAGCCGATTGGCCGCCAGTGAGCAGGGGGCGGCATTGCATAAGCATTTCACCAGAAATGCTTGTGCAGTGTTAAATGCTGACAGCGTATGCTACAGCGAATAATGTCTGCTTGACTATTAATAAACCTACCCCATTGTGCTAAATTATCAAAAACACATTTTACTTTAATTTACAAACATACAGGTAATTGTCACTTAAAGCTGGGCAATCTGATCTGTATTGGCTGCAGTATTTAATTTTTATAGTGTGCCCCCTGCTGACTTTGTTCTCTTTCTTTTCATTGAGCTCCATTAATTTCTATAGGAGGCATCTGACAACTTGCAGGGACAACCCCTTTTTTTAGAGAACTCCTTGAGAGCAGCCCCTGTGAGTGTCACATCTCATCTGGTAAATTTTAGATAATCAAACTCAATAACTGAAGAGAATAAAGTAGAGACCACCAGCGGCTCAGCTGAAAAAGTGCACATTTTATTTAGCATTGTCAATCAATGTGTCTCACAAACGGGTGTTTTTTTAGATTCCGTTGTGTCCTGTTTAATAATTCTCCAAGAAATGATGCACCTTTTAGAATGAGCTACTGGTTCTCATTTCCAAAGTCTTCTGATGTTCTATTCATGATAAAGGACTTATGCACAGAATTGATATCCAGATACCTTCGGACTTCCCAGTATTGCAGATGCTCATTGATATTATAAGGGGAAAGTCTTATTGGTTATGGTTTTGTCCTGGCTTAAGACAGAGATGTGTGGATCATGTTACTGTCTCATTTGTTAGTGCATTTTCTCATGAGCAGTTCTCGCCCAGTCACACTCTGCAGCAATGTGAAGAGGTTCTAGGGTTGGGGTTGGCAGAGTAGAACATGAACTGTGAGTCGTTACAGCCCTCGTCAGAGCTAGGGTTAAATGTGAGTCTGTTTTATTATTAGTTATAGCAGCCAGGGTAAGAAGGCTTGAAAATCAGGAAGAAACGCTAGTCTGAACTGTGTGACTGAGCTTTTATAAACAGAAAATATATAAAAGGTCTGGTGGAATGAAAAGGAGATGAATAAAGAATATCACATTGTGTCCTTATAGACAGCACAAGCCATCCCAGTGAGACAGTAAATGATAGGTCAGCATCTTAAAGGAACATTCATTTAATTGCTTAAAGGGACATAAAAGTGTGAAAAGAAAATGTCCTAAGGTGTTAAAGAATTTACTATTGTACGGTTGCCTGCATAAAATTCTATTTTAGCCCCTGAAAAAGGGTTAAACAGATTGGCCTAAATTACAAGTGGAGAGCAAAAATATTTGCACAATTATGAGCAAACAACGCTTGAGCGCAATCAATAGAGCTTTTATTTTTGCTCTCATATTAAAAGTCTGAAATTATTTTTTATCACCCAAGCAATAGTCTAGGGGGCACTAACATCTGCATGACTGTGCAGGTGTGTTAAATCCCTTGCATATTTTACTTCTATGGGGGCGCGCAGGAAATTCCATGTTGCAAATCCTTGAGCACTAAGCTGACAATGAGCAAATAGTGGAATTCCTCATGTAGCTCTATGCTAATCTATTATTAATGATTTACTTCATTACTTTAAAAAGCTCAACATTTACAGCTGTACTTTAGTCTGCGCTAGAGTGCAAAACTTAACTCAATCACCTATTATAAAAGCGCAATGAACTTGCTAATATCTCTCCCTGTGCTATCCATTAAAGTTCTAGGGTACGCTGAAAAGTTTCAGCCATGTTAAAGGGACATTTAGATGGTAATCTAAAATGATGAATCCTATAAAGACGTGTTATATATCCTAGGTTACAATATTATTTAATTCTATCTCAGCAGTAACCTCTAACGTATTATATATTTACATAACAATATTTTTGATTAATGGAATTATGAATATTAATAATCAATCATGAAATTAACAGCAATATCAATTCTGATATGTTAGAATTTGTCAATACACTCCAGTGAAACGTTATATAATCTCTGTAGTGTATTCCAAAATGCTAATGAGATATCTAGAAATTATGACAATAGAATTATTATGAACATTAATATTTAATCTCAAATTAAATTAATTCCTGAATTCTGATCAGTTAATCTCTATAAACACATTGATTATATTTATGCAGAAAATAGTGTATTAATTATGACCAAATATATATGTCTATTATCCCATGAATGGACAAACACTTCTATAAATTAACCTTAACTCAAAATGAATTAAAGGTACCTCAGTATTATGGACACAAAATTTCTTTAAATTAACCTCAACTCAAAATGAATCACTTATTAAATATCAAACAGGAATTATGCTAGAATAATTTATAAATAGCCAGAAAGTTTAATCAATTCAATATATATAGCTTATTTAATACATTTGTTTTCACCTATGTTGAAATCTCACAATGAAATCTTAGCTTAACTCCCACAATCTGATGGAATTTCCAGGGAAATATAATTCACTATTTTTAACTCAATATAATTGAATATACTTAACTAAAACCTAGAGATTGTTACACAATACTACCAATTCAACATATGCCAATTAATCTAGCATGAGATAACTTCTTATTTAGCCACAATAAAACAAATTCTAAAATATATCAAAATAACTACAAATAACTTGACATTAAAATACATAAATCCTTTCTTAATAATAATAATAATATTTAACACTAGTACACTTACTACCGTGGTCTAATTAAATTAAATATAAGAATAAGATACTTATTCTGAAGGGTTTTAACAAACAGTGGATGCTGCTATCTACCCCTGAAGTTTCCGGCTCCTTAACTTACCGATCAGGATGGTTGACACCCTCTGCTATTGGCTGATTGGCCGTGAATGTGCAGGGGGCGGCATTGCACAAGCATTTCACTTGAAATGCTTGTGCAATGTTAAATGCAGACAGCGTATGCTGTCAACATTTAGCAATGTCGAGCGGACATATTTCGCTTCAGCGAATCATGTCTGCCCGTCACATACTAAATCTACCCCTAAGCCTCCAAACATCATCATATAGTTTTATATTTATATGAAAATGTAAAATAAATAAATTTACATTACAATTAATTATTACATTTTATTGTCCAGATGAAGCAGCACATTTACATGTTTACATTGAATGGTTTATGTAGCAGTTTTTTTCCCGTGTTATAGTAAATTATATTATGTTTTATCTTATATTATTATTCCATTAAACAATGGCATATGATATCATCTATCTATAGATTATAGGGATCTATGTTATACACAAAGAGAAATACAATTAACATTTTAAGGGTCAACAGCTGTTAGTGGTATCTCTAAATTTATGTGAATATTCAAACTTAATACAAGAGGTGCAGAAGTTTCTTAAATCATGTAGATAACTTCAATATTTGTTTCCAAAGGTCAATAATCCATTAATAAAGGTAAATCCTTATTCCCCAATACACTTATCTGTAATCCTTAATATTTTGTTATGAATGACAAAAAAAATGAGTGATGTACTGGAGGAATTAAAAAATATACTAAAAAATACAAGGATGGAATTGTAAATACCTGAATGTAAATCATTTAACTTTTGAAGTCTACAAATGTATAAATTTAAAACTGTATCAGATAACGTACACGTCAATGCATTATTGATGAAGAATAAGTTACAAGTCCAGTTTCCTGTCTTGATCCAAACGATGGAAAGTTTGGATTTTATGTATTTATTATATTATTTATGTATTTATTTATTTACATAATAAACATATTTTCAGGGTGTCAACATGGGTCACAAATGATGGAATATAATTTTAATTGTTTCTAAATTACAGGGTCCTAAAGGGGAAAATGTAGGCTCCATTACTCTTCCTTTACCCAACAGTCATTTAATATTTCGAGCAGCTTCAGAATCGGATGGTAAGTGATGTTTATAATTGCACCAGGTTGTCAGAAGTTAGGAAGTGTGTGATGAATATACCTCTGCTGGTGCTCTTTGTGCTTGGTATGAACCACTGTACATTATCAATGCAAATTGGTTTAATTAAAAAGTGGGATGCTGACATTATCTCAGGGACTTTATTCATGAACATTTTGCTGACTTTTTGTATTTGCCTCTTTTTAAAGTAATTTACTTAGATACTCACTAAAGATTCATCAATCAGTTTTGCTTATGTTGCATCTCATAGAAAAGATTTTAAAATATTTTTAAAGGGTTCCATGCAATAATGTTTTTTTTTAATTAAGATCTTAATATAAAATTAAAAGTTAATAAAATGTTCCTGTAGCAACCTTAATTTAGTTGTTTGCTGTACTGTACTACTATATTGTACTATATTGTAGAAAATGTCAGTTTCAGAGAGAACCCAGAGGTTGTGTTTTGATGTAGACTGACCTGAAGCTCTGGATAGAGCCTGGGAAGAGACCCACTTCTTCCATGCAGTAGCAATACTGAAGTATAATAAAATAATATGTTTAGTAGCTTGAGGAAGATAGCAGCAGGAAGCCATAGTTAGCACTATACAGCAGGCTGAGAAGTCAGTGGTCAAAAACAGAAAGTCTGTCCAATAAGTGAAATACAGAAGGGTAAAGCAGAGATGTAACCTGACCAGCCTACCAACCAGGGACAGATTATCAGACCACACCATCATAAAGGGATATAAAACAGTCTGGCTCATTCTTGTTATAAAAAAGCACTATACAGTGGGTTATACTTTATAGAAATCATAGCAATTTGTATTATTCATCATTTTAAAAGGATTTTACCCTTTCTTTCTTTCCTTCTTTTTTTAATTTAATTTGTGATTGGTCTATTACATCAAACAAAGGGGCTGTGGTCTCTACTGGAAAACAAAGGAAGAACGTCCCTTTTTAAGTGGTTGCTAGGAAACACATACACTAACATTCACTGTTCTCCAGCAACAGGAAGCCATTTTTTTTGCCTCAGTAGAGAACTTTTGCTGCAAAAATCATGTTACAGGATACCTGAGGAGAATGTCCCATTTATCATCCCTATATTCAGAGGCTACACTGAGAATTTATAAGTGCTGACTTTGCAAGAAATGTTTGTTGTTTTTTTAAAAATCATGATAGGCTAGATTTGCATGTGAGCAAAACGGGGTTTACAGTTTTTTGCACGTCGGAAGTAGTGTATGTATTACAAGTTGAAAGTAAACGCTTTTACTCAAGTGCAATTTAATTTAACGTGCATCGGGATATCGGGACTTTAAGAGCTCTGGTTAACTGTTATGTTATGTAAAGTAGAAAAAAAACACATAAAATTACATTTAACAGTACAGTTACTATCATAATAACACTAATTAAAATTATTTTTAAAAAATTGCAATAAAAAGTTATAAGGGATCAAAGATATAAGGTCTTAGATCTTTGTTGTAGAAACAAGTATGTATATAGTATAAAGAAGGCACTCACTGGTCATTTCAAACTTGTGATATTTTAATTTATGTGATGTTTCAGGGACACACTCCCCTCAAAACATCAAATGCATTAAAATATCACAAGTTTGAAATGACCAGCGAATGTGAATTCAACCTGCTGGCACCTTGAGAATGTTCTTTATTGGACTTTTTATATGTATATATATATATATATATATATATATATATATATATATATATGTATTTATATATATATATATATATATATATACTGTATATATAAATATATATAATATGTTTATATGTGTGTACATATGTATTTATGTATTTATTTGTGTGTATATGTATTTACAGACATTTATATACATATAAACACATAAATACATACGTATACATATATAGACATATATATATATATATTCATATATAAGTGCATTGGAGCCCTTTGCATTCAAGTAGCTGAAAACATATAAAATCATATTTCCTTCTTAATATAAGGAGAGTCCAAGGCATCATTCCTTACTGTTGGGAAATACTGAACCTGGCCACCAGGAGGAGGCAAAGACACCCCAGCCAAAGGCTTAAATACCTCTCCCACTTCCCCCCATCCCCCAGTCATTCTTTTCCTTTTGTCACAGGAGAATGGCAGAGAAGTGTCAACAGATATCGGAGTAGTTCCTTAGGAGGGGTATCTGCCCCTCGATATGGGACTGGAGTTTTAAGTAGTCTTGTCAGCCTCTCAGTGAGAACATTGAGGAAAGTTAGAGTCTGGAGATGCAGGGAGAGTCTTTCTGTGAACCCATCCAGACTGCCTGCTAACAGCTCCTAAGCAATCAGTGTTGACGAGTTTCACTGCCTGCTTGTTTTCTCACTCAAGTCCATGTCAGGAGCGATGCTACAAGACTGTCACACTTGAGAGGCTGTGTTTCTGTTCCACAGCATGGATTCTGATAAGATTGTTTCAAATTTTTACGTATGTTGAAAATGCTAGTAGACAGGGTCACAGTGTGGCTCCTTTTATCTTAATAGAATCATGGGTTAATATCTCCTGAGGGGGATTATTGAACAGTGGGGATTAATCAAATGTGATGCTTTGATTTTATGCTGCTTTATGTGTGAGATTTTATTGGGCTCATAGGCTGTTTGTTATGTGGCTGGAACGCACAGGTTTTTACTTTCACTTTAAGTGCTGCTCAGCTTGTAGCCTGGTGCGCTTTTTCTCATAGCAGGAATGGTCCTGCTATGCAAACCATGTGACCGGGAGTGGTCTTGCTTTCTTTTCCTCTTTCCTGACTGAGCTGGTTGTCGGAGAAGATGCTTATTGTCTGGGTCTAGGAGGTGGTGAGTTTCCCAGCTATTGGGAGTATAAAGGTGCACTTGCTGTTATTAGCTTAAGCTATGGAGGATTCTGATATATTAGAGGGTACTCCCTCTATTCCAAATAGTAATACCTGTTTATATTGTGAGGAGGCTTTGGTATGCCCGCCCTCTCAGTTATGTTCCACATGCCTTGACAACGTTGTTTGGTCACAGAAGGTTAACCCTTTTAGTACCACTGAGCCGTCCACCTCTGAGGACTCGCCGTCCCGTGAGGTGCATACCCTACATCCTTCTACACACCCAGCTTACCCTAGCTTGCAACGTCTCTGGTCTGTTAGAAATATCCTCATGTATATGGAGTCTATTATAGTACCCAGGAATTCCACCCTGGTGCTTGGTATAAGAGAACTATTTTCTAGGTTTATCTTCCATCCATGGTGCTGTTTGCTGTCAGCGATCCACATTCCAGGTGTGGACAACTGGGAAGCAGATTTTTTCTGCATCCCAAAGTGTTTGCAGAGATATGCAACAGGTGGTGGACGCCGGAGATAGATATCATGGGGTCCCGTCTCAATACCAAGCTACCCAGGTATGGGTCGAGGTCCAGTGATCCTCAGGCGGAGCTAATAGATGCACTAGCAGTGCCTTGGAGGGTCAGTCTAATTTACCTTTTCCCACTGTTACCACTCCTTCCTCGCTGGAACAAGGTCCTTTTGTTCATCAAACTCTAGATTCTCTGAGGCTGACTGCGTGGGGATTGAACACTTAGTCCTAGTCAAAAGAGGTTTTTCTGAGAGAGTTATTGATACTCTCATTAAAGCTTGTTACTCGTCACATCTATCATAAGGTGTGGAGAACCTACTTATTCTGGTGTGAAGAGCGTGGATTTTCCTGGCATAAAGTTAAGGTTGCCAGGATCCTATCGTTTCTCCAGGATGGACTGGAGAAGGGCCTTTCTGCCAGTTCCCTGAGGGGACAGTTTTCGGCCCTGTCTGTTTTACTGCACAAGAGGCTTGCAGAGCTTCCAGATGTGCAGTCCTTTGTTAAGGCTTTGACTAGGATCAGACCTGTGTTTTGATCTAATGCTCCTCCTTGGAGTCTAAATCTTGTTCTTAAGGTTTTGCAATGGGCTCCGTTTGAGCCAATGCATGAAGTTGACATTAAATTGTTGTCCTGGAAGGTTCTTTTTCTACTGGCTATTGCTTCTGCATGCAGAGAATTTGAGATTGCTGCCTTACAATACCAGCCTCCTTATCTGGTGTTCCATTCTGATAAGGCTGTCCTACGTACTAAGTTAGGTTTTCTTCCTAAGGTCGAGTCAGACCGCAACATCAATCAAGAGATTGTGGTTCCTTCCTTGTGTCCCAATCCTTCTTCTTCGAAAGAACGTTTGCTTCATAATTTGGATGTGGTTCGCGCCTTGAAGTTTTATCTTCAGGCTACTAAGGATTTTAGACAAACTTCTTCCTTGATTGTTGTCCATTCCGGGAAGCGCAATGGTCAGAAGGTCTCTTCGAATTCCTTATATTTTTGGTTAAGGAGTGTTATCCGCTTAGCTTATTAGACAGCGGGACATAAACCTCCTCAGAGGATTACGGCTCATTCTACTAGAGCAGTGGCTTCCTCTTGGGCCTTTAAGAATGAGGCCTCTATGGATCAGATTTGTAAGGTGGCTACCTGGTCCTCCTTACATACTTTTTAAAACATTTCCAAGTTTTATGTTTTTGCTTCGGCTGAAGCATCTTTCGGGAGAAAGGTTTTGCAGGCTGTGGTGCCCTCAGATTAGGGTCCGCCTCTCTTTTTTTCCCTCCCGTTATCATTCAGTGTCCTCTAGAGCTTTAAAATAGTTTTCCCAACAGTAAGGAATGATGCCGTGGACTCTCCTTATATTTAGAAGGAAAACATAAATTATGCTTACCAGATAATTTAATTTCCTTCTGTATAAGGAGAGTCCATGGCCCCCGCCCATGTTCCCCGATGGGCGGCCCTCTAAATTATATTTTTCTTCTGGCACCATTTATACCCTGATATTTCTCCTACTGTTCCTTGTTCCCTTGGCAGAATCACTTGGGGATGGGGGAAGTGGGAGAGGTATTTAAGCCTTTGGATGGGGTGTCTTTGCCGCCTCCTGGTGGCCAGGTTCAGTATTTCCCAACAGTAAGGAATGATGCCGTGGACTCTCCTTATACAGAAGGAAATGAAATTATCTGGTAAGCATAATTTATGTTTTATGAATTTCACATTCCAATGTTCTTCACAAAGGGGATATGTTCTATGTATTTATAAATATATATATATATATATATATATATATATATATATATATCTGTATATACTATACCTATATATATTACCAAAATAAAACATGATATATGTAGAAATATGTGTTTATAAATAAATAGAACATAGTCTGCTATGTGAAGAACATTGGAATGTGAAATACTGGTTTAGAGATCTTGCTATTAGGAGGAGCTTAGGTGGTATAATCAGGCGCTGTGGAAATAATTTCTCTCTTCAAATACTTCATTTTGGGTTAGGGCACTTGAGAAAATATGATTGGGTTTTAGCTTTTTTTCCACTTTTCATGCTCCATTGAAGTCTATGGGGTAGAGTTAACAAGTGGATGCTGCAATCTACCCCGTAGTTTCCAGATCACTGAAAACATAAGTTAAGAAGCAGTGGTCATAAGACCACTCTAAAGCAGCGGACAGCAATCATCCCGATCAGATACATTTGGGATGATTGACACCCCCTGCTTGATTGGCCGCGAATCTGCAGGGGGCGGCATTGCACTAGAATTTCACTAGACATGCTTGTGCAATGTTAAATGCCAACAGCGTATGCTGTCGGCATTTAGTGATTTCTGGCGGACATGATCCGCTACAGCAGATCATGTCCGTCCGACATTTATTAAATCTACCCCTATGGGTGAATACGGCTTTTTGTGTGCGTTGGGTTAGCCCATGAGCAGAAACTTTTTACTTTTAACTTGTAATACGTATGCTAAGTGATGCAATAAAGATTACTTCTAGCAGACGCTAGCGCAAACTACCGCTCCACTCGTAATCCAGCCCAATGTTTTTTACTTTCATTTAACATATTTTTTTATCTGAAGGGTCTTGTTTTATATTCCTTAAGCACAAGTCAACTTAAAATGTAGTACAGGTCAGTAAGACAAACAATCAGGAATGCAAGAGGCAAAGGGAAAACAAAGATACAAAACAATGGCTGAGTATCAATAATTCAATCAGTAGTTTAATTGTATCCACTTGCACAATACCCAGGTACTTCAACAAGACATAGGGGCCGATTTATCAAGTGTCTGGCTGACATGATCCGCTGTAGTGATCATGTCCTCCAGACATCAATAAATACCGACAGCATACGCTGTCGGTATTTATCATTGCACAATGTGAACTGCTTGTGCAATGCTGCCCCCTGCAGATTTGCAGCCAATCGGCTGCTAGCAAGGGGTGTTAATCAACCCGATCATGTGAGATCAGGAGGATTGATGTACGCAGCCTCAGAGGAGGCGTACGAGTTAAGGAGCAGCCATTTTAAGACCTCTGCTTCTTAACCCCTGTTTCCGGCGAGCCTGAAGGCTCGCGCGGAAACAGGGGTCTACAGCCCCATTCGGGCCGTGATAAATTGGCCCCATAGTCACTATTTAAAACAACAACATGATGTAATACTTGTTAGATAGCAGTTATAGGTAATCTATTGCAGCAAATTAATGTGCAAGTAAGAACAATCTCAATGCAAAAAAAAAAATCTAAATTGATACTTGCATTAAATGAACAGTAAAATATGACAACTTCCAGTCCATTCAGTAGTGCTATAGCATATAATGATACAAATGTTTATTAAGCACTTCTAATTTGTTCATATTATTTTCTGCAGCTTCTACACTAAAACTAGATAAAGGCTGTGTCATTTATGTCATAGGGACTAATAGAGAACATTTTTCTCATAATCAGATTGGCAAACCTGGGAATTCTCTGAGCTCCCTGCACAATGCTTTTTATGGCTTAGGTCAATGTTTCACAAGCACCCCCAACAGGCCTGGTTTTTGTTATAGCTGAACCAGGGCACAGGTGAAATAATCAGGTGATCAGTAACCATGGTTACTGATCTGCTCCCACCCATAAACTGATTATTTCAGCTATAATGATAACCTGGCCTGTTGGGGGTACTTGAGGACCGAGGTTAAGAAACAATGGCTTAGGTGATACAGCCTCTGACTCGCTGTATTATTTCAGCCTTTAAAAGAAAAAAAAAGGTGGCTGTAGAAAAATATGTAAATTTGAATTTAATGTATGAAAAAGCTAAAAAATTGTATTTAAAAAATATGATTACAAAACATTGAAACTAAACTGAAAATGCTTCACTGAATTTAATGCAGAGCTTCCATGTTTCCTTTACCATTAGTACTGTAGAACTGCTGGTTCTAAATGTTATGAAACATAATGATGTATATATTCACCTAAGTAACCATAAGTGAATGTGTAGGCGTTTGTAGATATTTCCGGACAATTTACTCTTATTCCTGACAATTTGTTAAATAGAAAAAAACACATTGCAGTTCCGTTTGAGGTTTCTGTGTTTTGCCAGTTTGAAAGATTCATTGATTTAGCTGTGGTCAGTTTGTGTATTTGCCATGATAAGTTAGAAGCTAAATAGAATACAAAGTGAACCAGAATTAATACAAAGTATTAACTAATTATTACTATTATGTTGAAACATTGTATGTTTTATTAAATGAAACAATGCAGATTTACAACTAGGTTAAACAACTTGTATATATTTTTGCTATCTAGGAAGGTGCTGGATGGATGCCTTGGAATTAGCACTGAGGTGCTCCAGTCTTTTTAAGATCAATTTGCCCAGACAAGGCAAGGAAGGTGATGTGATTTCTCCCGTGGATATGAATCACACTGGCTTGTACACACTGCTGCACACCTCCACCATCTCTGAACAAGAACTCTTCCAGTAAGATCCATTTTCTTTCTATGGTGGAAAAAAATGGGAAAAAAACTTTCACTCTTCATAATTCAGGTTTTGATGGCCTATATTTGTTCATGGATTCATTGTAGGACGGCCTTATTCATATCCCAGACAAATCCAAACAGTGAACAGCAATCAGACTCTAACCTCTATGAGGATGGTGCGATTTAGACCAAGCTGACGAACTCCAGTTTAAATCAGCAGATATAGTAATAAGTCCACAGTACCATATGGATCCTTGAAATCCAGAAATGTATTAAAGCATAAAACAGACAGTCATGCATTGTTTCAGGAACACAGTCCCTTAATCATGCATCATAATTAAGGTACTGTGATCCCGATGTCACATGACTGTCTGTTTTAGGCTTTAATACATTTCTGGATTTCAAGGATCCATATGGTTCTGTGGACTTATTACTATATCTTATACATATCCCAGGAATTCTGTTATTTTCTTACAGTCTTTACCCTTTCTGCCTCTAATGGTGGTGTATTCCATATATCTGTCACCCTTTCTATAAAGAAAGTATTCATTATATATTTCTTCTGAAATAACCACAGTCCAGTTTAAGATTGTGAGACCATGTTGTGGTGTCATCAAATAGCTCCCACTACAAAAAATATAATATAGGAATAATTTAAATACTATTATACTGATTTGCTATTAAATCCATGAAAGTAGTTCTATACCCAAGTATAACAGCTTTGTGATTCCGACATGGGAATGTCTCCTCTGAGTGGAAAACTTGATATCATCAGGCCCTATTAATTAATATTTTGTTACTTATCTCTCCTACCCCCCACTGGGGATATAATTTCTTCTGTTGGCTATGTTTACACAGCTTGTCTATAGCCAATACTATAGTATAGAAACTTTCAGTACATGAGGGGATACCACAAGCAAAGTCAGCTATTTCAAAATGTCAAAATAAAGGTAAATGAGGGATTTATAAACTATTTCAAGGGATATGAAACCCAATTTTTTCTTTCGTGATTCAGATAGAGCATGCAATTTTAATCAACTTTCTAATTTACTCATATTATCAATTTTTCTTCATTCTCTTGGTATCTTTATTTGGAAAACCAGCAATGTAAGCTTTGGAGCCGGCCTATTTTTGGTTCAGAACCTGGGTAGCCCTTGCTGATTGGTGGCTAAGAAAATCATTGGAAACAAGTTAAAGGGGTAAAACTTTGAGGGCACACTTTCCATTTAAGCACAAGCTTTCTACATTTTCAAGTTATGTCCCTATATATTGGCGTCCCAGAGAATGTTGCTTAGCATCTGTAACAAGATAGTGTAAAAGACTGTCTTTCTGTTTTTTGTTTGCAACCTTTACGTATACGTAACCCATCCGCAGTAGAAAAGCACTTATATTTGTAAATATGTACAAAACATTAATTTATATTTATGTCAGACGTCTGAATTAGTCTTTATTATTTTAAGCAATGCATTTATATAACTATGTTCTATATAATATTAATTGAATAAATAATATTTAAGTATTGAATAAATTAAATGATCATATTTATAGGTACCTATGTAAAATATTAGAGCAAAAATCATTCTTAAATATTCATGCAATTTCATTGAACGTGTGTGTTTTACATGTTTAATATATTTCCCATTGTGAAATAATTCTGAGTCTGTGGGTATAAGAATGACTGTTGTAATTTTGGGTGGAAAGCTGGCAATTTGCGTGCAAATGATACGTTTTTGGCTCCCATTGACTTGAAAGCAAAAACAGACTTTCTCTGTTGTAATTTGACAAGCATAAGACAAAACTCTGACAGCTATGTGAACTACCAGATGGTGCTATTTTTTTGACATCTTGATTAACAACTATTGAAACGGACACTCTAGTCAAAATTAAACTTTCATGATTCAGAAAGGGCATGCAAATTTAAACAACGTTCCAACTCACTTTTTATCATCATCATTTGTTCTTTTGTTATTCTTTGTTGAAAGCTAAATCTAGGAAGGCTTATATGCTAATTTCTAAGCCCTTGAAGGCCTCCTCTTATCTTAGCGCATTTTGACAGTTTTTCACAACTATAGGGCGTTAGTTCATGTGTGTCATATAGATAACATTGTGCTCACTCCCGTGGAGTTACTTATGAGAGGGCACCGATTGGCTAAAATGCAAGTCTGTAAAAAGAACTGAAATAAGGGGGCAGTCTGCAGGGCCTTATATACAAGGTGATTACAGAGGTAAAAAGTGTATTAATATAACTGTTTGGTTATGCAAAATTGGGGAATGGGTAATAAAGGGATTATCTATCTTTTTAAACAATACAAAATCTGGAGTAGACTGTCCCTTTAAAAAAACAAAAAAAATAATAACCTTTGTTCTAGATTACTAGTGGAGCGCTATTTATCTCTCATGCTTGCACTCTAACTCCGCTCGACTTCGGCTTTTTTTGCTTGTCGGATACCATGTGTATTACAAGTTGAAAGTAAAAAGTTTTCACTCAAGTGCTAATCCAACACGCACAAAAAGCCGCAGTTACCATATTGCAACCGAGTACACCCTAACAGATTTGTCAGAAAACCTTTACTTACCTTTCAGTACCTATAGAATATATTCCCCTGTGTGAAGAACAATGGAATGTGAAATATTTACAGTGCAAACACAAGTTAAAGGGCCAGTAAACCTAGCAAATAATGTTATATAATTCATAGTGCAGAATTATATAACATTAGCTTAGTGTCAGGTTTCTAAAGAAAATTGTTCGATAGATATTTAGCATAGAAAACAGAACGTTGCTCCTGGCTCTGTTTTCTTCTGCTAAGCGCATCGCGGGCACACTGTCTAATCACAGCCGGCTGATTGCGCTATTAAAATCAATGTAGCTCGCTCCTGCTCTGGTCTGAGTTTAATAGCGCAATCAGCCGGCTGTGATTAGACAGCGTGCCCAGATGTGCTTAGGAGAAGAAAACAGACCCATTCTTTGCTAACTATCTATCTAACAATTTGCTTTAGAAACTTGACACTAAGCTAATGTTATAGAATTCTGCACTAAGAAGCATCACACAGTTTGCAAAAAGGCAACTCCAGGCTTACTATGACATACAGGATCATAGACACACACGTCTTAATTATAGCCTGTTGGACATTAAAGTAACGGTAACCGAACCATGTCATGGCTTAAATGAGTGAGTCTAAACCATAGAAGACATACGTCAGGGACATAGGAGTAGGAAGGGAGTGAAAAAGAGAGAGGGTGGGGGGAAAAGTCTCGTTGCTCAGGTATATTTTGTGGTAAGGAATTTTTACAATAATTTTTATTAGACAGTGTTAATATTAGGTTAACTGTAATCTTAAAGGTATTTTTAATGTTTTTTGTAAAACTTTTTATGGAGCACAACGGTTAACCAGAGCTCTAAATTTGCGCTAACCCTTTAAATTCAATTGCACTCTAGTGAACACGTTTACTTTCAACTTGTATTATGCAAGCTACTTCTGGCGCGTGCAAACAACTGCGATAAACCCTTGTTCGGTAGCTTTCTGGTAGGCCTATTATTTATTCATTAATTTATTTGTAAAGGACTAACAAATTCTGTTGCATGGGGTGCCCACTAAATGCTTATAGCTGCGCTATCTTAGTGGTTAACTTACGTGATAATAAATATTTAAAAGCTGAAGTTGGCTGGGTTTTCAACCATTGCTGTAGTAAGCATAATATGTCAGAAGAGTTAAGTGAATATATAAGTAATATTTAATCATAAGAGTCAGTCTATGATTGAAGGAAATTAAATGCTTTTATTTATATGCATTGTTATTTGTTGGTCAGCAAATGCAACATCATTTTACTTTGAATAACAGTTTTGCATTATAGCATCAATATTTTAATTTTAATGTATAGAAATGGATCATAAAATGTTACGATTGGAGAAAATATTAAATCTATTACGCAATTTAATGGGATACGAAACCCCGATTTTTCTTTCATGATTCAGAAAAATTGGGTAGTGCTTGCTGATTGGTGGCTTAATTTAGCGCTACCTAGGTTCTGAACCAAAAAATGGGCCGGCTCCTAAGCTTTACATTCCTGCTTTTCAAAAAAAGATAGCAAGAGAACTAAGAAAAATTGATAATAGGAGTAAATTAGAAAGTTGCTTAAAATTGCTTCTCTAGCTGAATCTTGAAATGAAAAAAATGGGTTTCAGATCCCTGTAATCAACTTCCATGTCTGTAATGAGAGTGTTCTTTCACAGATTGATACGCAATGAGACTGATACAATTACATTTTCTAATTATAGGAGGAGAGAGTGGATACTTATTTGATCCAAATACCAGGAGAATAGTATTATTTTCCTAAACCAGTACATTTCTTTGCTCATCAGTGAAAGATTTAAATGACATGCTAGTGAGTATTTGTCATTTATTTGTAGGCTTAATGAATGTGTAGCAGAAAATGATGCTCTTTCTGACAAGTCGGAGAAAGACAACGTAGAAGAATCTGAAAACGAACACAGTCGAAAGACAAGTGAAAGTGACCAATCTGAGTTACAAGGAGATATCTCTCTTGACAGAGAGGGTACAACCTACATGGAGGAGCTGTATGAAGAGTTTGGAGAGGTACCATACAGCATGCGAGCTTAGCTTTTCATGATTTATTAACCTCTGTGTTTAAGGGTACTGCAGTTGGCTGATTTATCATCTGAGCCAAATCACAGCTAAAAGGGAAATGAAACCCAGTTTGTTTTTTCTTTCGGGATTTAGAAAGAACATGCAATTTTAAACAACTTTCCAATTGACTTCAGTTATATAGTTTGCTTTATTTTCTTGATATCTTTTGTTGAAAAGCCATATCTAAATAGGCACAGTAGCTGCTGATTGGTGGCTACACATTGATGCCTCCCATGTGCTTCGCTATTTCTTCAACAAAGGATATCTAAAAGAGGAAGCAAATGAAATAATAGAAGTAAATTGGAACGTTGTTTAAAATGGTATTCTCTTTACTAAATCATGTTGAGTTTCATGTCCCTTTAATTTATTTTATTAATAATAGCACTTAGGCTTTTGCAGGGGTTTCAAATTCCAATTTGCACCCTGAAAATCTATGTCACTTTTCACTAAGACCTCACCAACAGTTTGGCAGTTCATCACAAAGCACTTTTCAAATTGATTTTTACATTACTTTTTATTTCTATATTTCAACAGCCTCAAACCACTTGAAAAACAATTTCAACCTCTTTCAAATACTGTATTCTGTCTGTTCAGATGATTTTTAATCATTGTTTTCACTCATGTTAAAAGTTGGAGAAAAAGAAAAAAAAAAATCAAAACTGTGGTTAACACTGGTTTTACATCTGTAATGAGACCGTTACAGCAGGACGGAAGAAAATGACATATTGCAGTTTATGTGAATTCTTCAAAAGAACACACTGCACTGTGTGAGAGGCATTTGTGTACAGGAATTAAAGAGCCTTTCCATTTAAAGGGACATTAAACACAAAATACATTTTATAAACATAGTACTGAGGTTATTCCCTGCCTCTGCAAAAGGAGGTGGTGTGTACTTGCGCTGCAAAATACGGCCTAGATTTAGAGTTCGGCGGTAGCCGTCAAAACCAGCGTTAGAGGCTCCTAACGCTGGTTTTGGGCGCCCGCTGGTATTTGGAGTCAGTGATTAAAGGGTCTAACGCTCACTTTTCAGCCGCGACTTTTCCATACCGCAGATCCCCCTACGCCATTTGCGTAGCCTATCTTTTCAATGGGATCTTTCTAACGCTGGTATTTAGAGTCGTTTCTGCAGTGAGCGTTAGAGCTCTAACGACAAGATTCCAGCCGCCTGAAAAAAGCAGGAGTTAAGAGCTTTCTGGCTAACGCCGGTTTCTAAAGCTCTTAACTACTGTACCCTAAAGTACACTAACACCCATAAACTACCTATGTACCCCTAAACCGAGCTCCCCCCACATCGCCGCCACTCGATTAAAATTTTTAACCCCTAATCTGCCGACCGCCACCTACGTTATACTTATGTACCCCTAATCTGCTGCCCCTAACCCCGCCGACCCCTATATTATATTTATTAACCCCTAACTTGCCCCCCACAACGTCGCCGCAAGCTACTTAAAATAATTAACCCCTAATCTTCCGACCGCAAATCGCCGCCACCTACGTTATCCCTATGTACCCCTAATCTGCTGCCCCTAACATCGCCGACCCCTATGTTATATTTATTAACCCCTAATCTGCCCCCCACAACGTCGCCGACACCTACCTACACTTATTAACCCCTAATCTGCCGAGCGGACCTGAGCGCTACTATAATAAAGTTATAAACCCCTAATCCGCCTCACTAACCCTATCATAAATAGTATTAACCCCTAATCTGCCCTCCCTAACATCGCTGACACCTACCTTCAATTATTAACCCCTAATCTGCCGACCGGAGCTCACCGCTATTCTAATAAATGTATTAACCCCTAAAGCTAAGTCTAACCCTAACACTAACACCCCCCTAAGTTAAATATAATTTTTATCTAACGAAATAAATTAACTCTTATTAAATAAATGATTCCTATTTAAAGCTAAATACTTACCTGTAAAATAAATCCTAATATAGCTACAATATAAATTACATTTATATTATAGCTATTTTAGGATTAATATTTATTTTACAGGCAACTTTGTAATTATTTTAACCAGGTACAATAGCTATTAAATAGTTAAGAACTATTTAATAGTTACCTAGTTAAAATAATTACAAATTTACCTGTAAAATAAATCCTAACCTAAGATATAATTAAACCTAACACTACCCTATCAATAAAATAATTAAATAAACTACCTACAATTACCTACAATTAACCTAACACTACACTATCAATAAATTAATTAAACACAATTGCTACAAATAAATACAATTAAATAAACTATCTAAAGTACAAAAAAATAAAAAAGAACTAAGTTACAGAAAATAAAAAAATATTTACAAACATAAGAAAAATATTACAACAATTTTAAACTAATTACACCTACTCTAAGCCCCCTAATAAAATAACAAAGACCCCCAAAATAAAAAATTCCCTACCCTATTCTAAAATACAAAAATTACAAGCTCTTTTACCTTACCAGCCCTGAACAGGGCCCTTTGCGGGGCATGCCCCAAGAATTTCAGCTCTTTTGCCTGTAAAAAAAAACATACAATACCCCCCCCCAACATTACAACCCACCACCCACATACCCCTAATCTAACCCAAACCCCCTTAAATAAACCTAACACTAATCCCCTGAAGATCTTCCTACCTTGTCTTCACCATCCAGGTATCACCGATCCGTCCTGGCTCCAAGATCTTCATCCAACCCAAGCGGGGGTTGGCGATCCATAATCCGGTGCTCCAAAGTCTTCCTCCTATCCGGCAAGAAGAGGACATCCGGACCGGCAAACATCTTCTCCAAGCGGCATCTTCTATGTTCTTCCATCCGATGACGACCGGCTCCATCTTGAAGACCTCCAGCGCGGATCCATCCTCTTCTTCCGACGACTAGACGACGAATGACGGTTCCTTTAAGGGACGTCATCCAAGATGGCGTCCCTCGAATTCCGATTGGCTGATAGGATTCTATCAGCCAATCGGAATTAAGGTAGGAATATTCTGATTGGCTGATGGAATCAGCCAATCAGAATCAAGTTCAATCCGATTGGCTGATCCAATCAGCCAATCAGATTGAGCTCGCATTCTATTGGCTGATCGGAACAGTGTAAGGTTAGGGGTGTTTAGACTCGGGGTACATGTTAGAGTGTTAGGTGCAGACGTAGGAAGTGTTTTCCCATAGGAAACAATGGGGCTGCGTTAGGAGCTGAACGCTGCTTTTTTGCAGGTGTTAGGTTTTTTTTCAGCTCAAACAGCCCCATTGTTTCCTATGGGAGAATCGTGCACGAGCACGTTTTTGATGCCGGCCGCGTCCGTAAGCAACTCTGGTATCGAGAGTTGCATTTGCGGTAAAAATGCCCTACGCTCCTTTTTTGGAGCCTAACGCAGCATTTGTTTTAACTCTCGATACCGGAGTTAAATTTATGGTGCGGCCAGAAAAAAGCCCGCGGAGCGTTAACAGCCCTTTTACCGCCGAACTCTAAATCTAGGCCTAAGTGTGCTCTATTTTCTTGTTGTACCCTCTACAAACTGTGTATTCCTAACAGAACAAGAAATGTGAAGATAAAGTGCTCTAAGCTTAAACTTATATAGTGGAGAAGTGATATCTGATATTTATATTAACAGACATCTCAACCTGCAAAAACTCATTTCAGGGAGGTGGTTTCATCCTACTGTGCCGCTACCCCCCCTCCCGCCTCCCAGTTATATATTGGACACCTTGAAACCCTAAATAGATGGAGCACAAAGTTTCGCTTAAGTAGTGGGGTTCTCTATTTAGTTCTGTGCTCTACTATTTCAAATAAAAATAAACATAAAACACTTCACACTTGCACATGTTCACGTATACATACAGTGTATCAATTCATCAATATTTATACTTTCTGTGGGCTTATAACTGTTAAAGGGATATTACCCAATTAAAGCATATAATGATAGCATTGCTGTCACAGATTCATTTCATTATATTGTATATTACATTGTATAGTTGTAAAGTATTTCCTAAATCACTAATTATGAGGTATTTAATTTAAAAGAATATAATTTATAAGGAGCATTTTGGAAAAAAACATAATTTATGTAAGAACTTACCTGATAAATTCATTTCTTTCATATTAGCAAGAGTCCATGAGCTAGTGACGTATGGGATATACATTCCTACCAGGAGGGGCAAAGTTTCCCAAACCTCAAAATGCCTATAAATACACCCCTCACCACACCCACAATTCAGTTTAACGAATAGCCAAGAAGTGGGGTGATAAAAAAGTGCGAAAGCATATAAAATAAGGAATTGGAATAATTGTGCTTTATACAAAATCATAACCACCACAAAAAAAAAAGGGCGGGCCTCATGGACTCTTGCTAATATGAAAGAAATGAATTTATCAGGTAAGTTCTTACATAAATTATGTTTTCTTTCATGTAATTAGCAAGAGTCCATGAGCTAGTGACGTATGGGATAATGACTACCCAAGAAGTGGATCTTTCCACACAAGAGTCACTAGAGAGGGAGGGATAAAATAAAGACAGCCAATTCCTGCTGAAAATAATCCACACCCAAAATAAAGTTTAACGAAAAACATAAGCAGAAGATTCAAACTGAAACCGCTGCCTGAAGTACTTTTCTACCAAAAACTGCTTCAGAAGAAGAAAATACATCAAAATGGTAGAATTTAGTAAAAGTATGCAAAGAGGACCAAGTTGCTGCTTTGCAGATCTGGTCAACCGAAGCTTCATTCCTAAACGCCCAGGAAGTAGAAACTGACCTAGTAGAATGAGCTGTAATTCTTTGAGGCGGAGTTTTACCCGACTCAACATAGGCAAGATGAATTAAAGATTTCAACCAAGATGCCAAAGAAATGGCAGAAGCTTTCTGGCCTTTTCTAGAACCGGAAAAGATAACAAATAGACTAGAAGTCTTACGAAAAGATTTCGTAGCTTCAACATAATATTTCAAAGCTCTAACAACATCCAAAGAATGCAACGATTTCTCCTTAGGATTAGGACATAATGAAGGAACCACAATTTCTCTACTAATGTTGTTGGAATTCACAACTTTAGGTAAAAATTCAAAAGAAGTTCGCAACACCGCCTTATCCTGATGAAAAATCAGAAAAGGAGACTCACAAGAAAGAGCAGATAATTCAGAAACTCTTCTGGCAGAAGAGATGGCCAAAAGGAACAAAACTTTCCAAGAAAGTAATTTAATGTCCAATGAATGCATAGGTTCAAACGGAGGAGCTTGAAGAGCTCCCAGAACCAAATTCAAACTCCAAGGAGGAGAAATTGACTTAATGACAGGTTTTATACGAACCAAAGCTTGTACAAAACAATGAATATCAGGAAGAATAGCAATCTTTCTGTGAAAAAGAACAGAAAGAGCAGAGATTTGTCCTTTCAAAGAACTTGCGGACAAACCCTTATCTAAACCATCCTGAAGGAACTGTAAAATTCTCGGTATTCTAAAAGAATGCCAGGAAAAATGATGAGAAAGACACCAAGAAATATAAGTCTTCCAGACTCTATAATATATCTCTCGAGATACAGATTTACGAGCCTGTAACATAGTATTAATCACAGAGTCAGAGAAACCTCTTTGACCAAGAATCAAGCGTTCAATCTCCATACCTTTAAATTTAAGGATTTCAGATCCTGATGGAAAAAAGGACCTTGTGACAGAAGGTCTGGTCTTAACGGAAGAGTCCACGGTTGGCAAGAGGCCATCCGGACAAGATCCGCATACCAAAACCTGTGAGGCCATGCCGGAGCTACCAGCAGAACAAACGAGCATTCCTTCAGAATCTTGGAGATTACTCTTGGAAGAAGAACTAGAGGCGGAAAGATATAGGCAGGATGATACTTCCAAGGAAGTGATAATGCATCCACTGCCTCCGCCTGAGGATCCCGGGATCTGGACAGATACCTGGGAAGTTTCTTGTTTAGATGGGACGCCATCAGATCTATTTCTGGAAGTTCCCACATTTGAACAATCTGAAGAAATACCTCTGGGTGAAGAGACCATTCGCCCGGATGCAACGTTTGGCGACTGAGATAATCCGCTTCCCAATTGTCTACACCTGGGATATGAACCGCAGAGATTAGACAGGAGCTGGATTCCGCCCAAACCAAAATTCGAGATACTTCTTTCATAGCCAGAGGACTGTGAGTCCCTCCTTGATGATTGATGTATGCCACAGTTGTGACATTGTCTGTCTGAAAACAAATGAACGATTCTCTCTTCAGAAGAGGCCAAAACTGAAGAGCTCTGAAAATTGCACGGAGTTCCAAAATATTGATCGGTAATCTCACCTCCTGAGATTCCCAAACTCCTTGTGCCGTCAGAGATCCCCACACAGCTCCCCAACCTGTGAGACTTGCATCTGTTGAAATTACAGTCCAGGTCGGAAGCACAAAAGAAGCCCCCTGAATTAAACGATGGTGATCTGTCCACCATGTTAGAGAGTGTCGAACAATCGGTTTTAAAGATATTAATTGAGATATCTTCGTGTAATCCTTGCACCATTGCTTCAGCATACAGAGCTGAAGAGGTCGCATGTGAAAACGAGCAAAGGGGATCGCGTCCGATGCAGCAGTCATAAGACCTAGAATTTCCATGCATAAGGCTACCGAAGGGAATGATTGTGACTGAAGGTTTCGACAAGCTGTAATCAACTTTAGACGTCTCTTGTCTGTTAAAGACAGAGTCATGGACACTGAATCCATCTGGAAACCCAGAAAGGTTACCCTTGTCTGAGGAATCAAAGAACTTTTTGGTAAATTGATCCTCCAACCATGATCTTGAAGAAACAACACAAGTCGATTCGTATGAGATTCTGCTAAATGTAAAGACTGAGCAAGTACCAAGATATCGTCCAAATAAGGAAATACCACAATACCCTGTTCTCTGATTACAGACAGCAGGGCACCGAGAACCTTTGTAAAAATTCTTGGAGCTGTAGCTAGGCCAAACGGCAGAGCCACAAACTGGTAATGCTTGTCCAGAAACGAGAATCTCAGGAACTGATAATGATCTGGATGAATCGGAATATGCAGATATGCATCCTGTAAATCTATTGTGGACATAAAATTCCCTTGCTGAACAAAAGGTAAGATAGTCCTTACAGTTACCATCTTGAACTTTGGTATCCTTACATAACGATTCAATATTTTTAGATCCAGAACTGGTCTGAAAGAATTCTCCTTCTTTGGTACAATGAAGAGATTTGAATAAAACCCCATCCCCTGTTCCGGAACTGGAACTGGCATAATTACTCCAGTCAACTCTAGATCTGAAACACATTTCAGAAATGCTTGAGCTTTTACTGGATTTACTGGGACACGGGAAAGAAAAAATCTCTTTGCAGGAGGTCTCAACTTGAAACCAATTCTGTACCCTTCTGAAACAATGCTCTGAATCCAAAGATTGTGAACAGAATTGATCCAAATTTCCTTGAAAAAACGTAACCTGCCCCCTACCAGCTGAGCTGGAATGAGGGCCGCACCTTCATGTGGACTTAGAAGCAGGCTTTGCCTTTCTAGCTGGCTTGGATTTATTCCAGACTGGAGATGGTCTCCAAACTGAAACTGCTCCTGAGGATGAAGGATCAGGCTTTTGTTCTTTGTTGAAGCGAAAGGAACGAAAACGATTATTAGCCCTGTTTTTACCTTTAGATTTTTTATCCTGTGGTAAAAAAGTTCCTTTCCCACCAGTAACAGTTGAAATAATGGAATCCAACTGAGAACCAAATAATTTGTTACCCTGGAAAGAAATGGAAAGTAAAGTTGATTTAGAAGCCATATCAGCATTCCAAGTTTTAAGCCATAAAGCTCTTCTAGCTAAAATAGCTAGAGACATAAACCTGACATCAACTCTGATAATATCAAAAATGGCATCACAGATAAAATTATTAGCATGTTGAAGAAGAATAATAATATCATGAGAATTACGATGTGTTACTTGTTGCGCTAAAGTTTCCAACCAAAAAGTTGAAGCTGCAGCAACATCAGCCAAAGATATAGCAGGTCTAAGAAGATTACCTGAACACAGATAAGCTTTTCTTAGAAAGGACTCAATTTTCCTATCTAGAGGATCCTTAAACGAAGTACCATCTGACGTAGGAATAGTAGTACGTTTAGCAAGGGTAGAAATAGCCCCATCAACTTTAGGGATCTTGTCCCAAAATTCTAATCTGTCAGACGGCACAGGATATAATTGCTTAAAACGTTTAGAAGGAGTAAATGAATTACCCAAATTATCCCATTCTTTGGAAATTACTGCAGAAAAACTTCTGGAATAACTACAGGAGATTTAAAAACCTTATTTAAACGTTTAGATTTAGTATCAAGAGGACCAGAATCCTCTATTTCTAAAGCAATTAGGACTTCTTTAAGTAAAGAACGAATAAATTCCATTTTAAATAAATATGAAGATTTATCAGCATCAACCTCTGAGACAGAATCCTCTGAACCAGAGGAATCATCAGAATCAGAATGATGATGTTCAGTTAAAAATTCATCTGTAGGGAGAGAAGTTTTAAAAGATTTTTTACGTTTACTAGAAGGAGAAATAACAGACATAGCCTTCTTTATGGATTCAGAAACAAAATCTCTTATATTATCAGGAACATTCTGCACCTTAGATGTTGAAGGAACTGCAACAGGCAATGGTACTTTACTAAAGGAAATATTATCTGCTTTAACAAGTTTGTCATGACAATCAATACAAACAACAGCTGGAGGAATAGCTACCAAAAGTTTACAGCAGATACACTTAGCTTTGGTAGATTCAGCACTTGACAGCGATTTTCCTGTAGTATCTTCTGACTCAGATGCAACGTGAGACATCTTGCAATATGTAAGAGAAAAAACAACATATATATAAAGCAAAATTGATCAAATTCCTTAAATGACAGTTTCAGGAATGGGAAAAAATGCCAAAGAACAAGCTTCTAGCAACCAGAAGCAATAAAAAATGAGACTTAAATAATGTGGAGACAAAAGTGACGCCCATATTTTCTCGCGCCAAAAATGACGCCACATCCGGAACGCCGACATTTTTGGCGCAAAATAACGTCAAAAAATGACGCAACTTCCGGCGACACGTATGACGCCGGAAACGGAAATAGAATTTTTGCACCAAAAAAGTCCGCGCCAAGAATGACGCAATAAAATGAAGCATTTTCAGCCCCCGCGAGCCTAACAGCCCACAGGGAAAAAGTCAAATTTTAAGGTAAGAAAAATGTTAAATTGAAATGCATTATCCCAAATATGAAACTGACTGTCTGAAAATAAGGAAAGTTGAACATTCTGAGTCAAGGCAAATAAATGTTTGAATACATATATTTAGAACTTTATAAACAAAGTGCCCAACCATAGCTAGGAGTGTCACAGAAAATAAGACTTACTTACCCCAGGACACTCATCTACATATAGTAGATAGCCAAACCAGTACTGAAACGAGAATCAGCAGAGGTAATGGTATATATAAGAGTATATCGTCGATCTGAAAAGGGAGGTAAGAGATGAATCTCTACGACCGATAACAGAGAACCTATGAAATAGACCCATTAGAAGGAGATCACTGCATTCAAATAGGCAATACTCTCCTCACATCCCTCTGACATTCACTGCACGCTGAGAGGAAAACCGGGCTCCAACTTGCTGCGGAGCGCATATCAACGTAGAATCTAGCACAAACTTACTTCACCACCTCCATCGGAGGCAAAGTTTGTAAAACTGAATTGTGGGTGTGGTGAGGGGTGTATTTATAGGCATTTTGAGGTTTGGGAAACTTTGCCCCTCCTGGTAGGAATGTATATCCCATACGTCACTAGCTCATGGACTCTTGCTAATTACATGAAAGAAAAAAATTGCATCAAATTTCTTTTCAATAGAGAATTCCTTTTTAACATATCTACTAATTAATTAAATAGTTCATTGGTTTCTGTTTTTTATGTTTATGTCTTTTAGGTATGCTGTTTAATTTTGGCAAACATTCTCAAATAACACTTACTAAGAAGAATCTTTTATGAAGTATTTTTCATAAGGTTTTTCAACATGTTCCTTGTATATTCTTTTAAATGAAATACCTCATAATTAGCGATTTTGGAAATACTTTCCAACTATATATAATGAAATGAATCTGTGACAGCAATGCTATGATTATGCTTTAATTGGGTAATATCCCTTTAACAGTTATAAGCCCACGGTCAGTATAAATATTGATGAACAAGAAGCGGTGAGCAGCTTGACAAAGGCTGGGATTGCCAGCTTAAACACGTTGTTTGGACACTGCTATACTGCAAAACCCACTAATTCCGGCCCCACAGAGCACCGGTAGATCCAGGAAGACAAGGTTGTGAATCTAAGCCGCAAACGGTCCAATAAAGGTGAATCGGGAAGCACTGCGACTGGCTCAAGAATCAGTCTACACAGTGCAAAGACGGCCAGAAGTAGGTTTGGAACATTTCTACATTACCTGTGTGTTACACACACTGACAGTTGGATATCCCTATGGACATATAAAGTACACTTGGGAACCAAGAGGGATTATTGAAATATAAGGAGACTTTGTGGTGCCAAACAAAGGGATTCTGTTTTACCACGCTTTCCTATAAACTTGTGAAAGAGCGCAACACTACTTGGACAAATTATGATACTTAGTTGATTCAGCAACTCAGTTGCGCTGTGCACAGATACTATTTAATTTGGCTAACCTTACAGAGTGCGGTTATTCCCCGCCTTCCTTTAGTCATGGGTGCCACCATGTTGAAATCTATCTTTCACTACATTCCAGTACTGAACGGTTTACACATGTGCAGTAGCTCTCCTTCATATACTCGCAGTGTAACCTGGGTTCCAACACCCATGATTAGAGGAAGGTGCATTAAATTTATTTAGTTTTTAGGGTCCCTTTAATGGCATTGTAAACAGTTTGTAAACTGATTAACACTAGGGATGGGCGAATATGGCTAAATCAAAATTAAAATGTTAGAATAAATATTTCTTTATATATATACGTTTTACACAGTTGAATAGCAATAAGAACTACATTTCTTTAAAGTGAAGATAAACTTTGATAAATGAAAGCCCAGGTGAAGCTGCTCCGGCTGTGAAGAGAAGAAAGGTAAGTTTTTAAACAAAACGGCTGCTTTGTAAGCTTTTATGAATGAAAGTGCCCCTCTTTTTAATAATATTTTTAAAAACCGGACTTTCATTCATTAAAGTTTACCTTCACTTTAAAATTAAAAAATGTAATGTTATTTTTGATTTTCGAATGTTGCTTTAGATTTTAATGTTCATAATAGTCCAAATATACACATTTGAATTTTGAATATGTATATTCAATTATTTTATGAACATTTAAAATTGAATGTTGAAATTTTAAATCTCATACATTAATTTGAATCAAAATTGAATGTGGAAATTTTGAATAGCATAAATTAATTCAAAATGTAATGTTATAGTTAACGGAGAGCATACATAAAATTTGAATATTCAAATGAATATTAGCAAATGTTAATTTAAATTTGAAAGCCAATATTCAAAATTAGAATGCTAGAATGTTTGATAAACATTCAAAGGTCGATTTGAATGGACAAATGTATAAAAAAAAATGTTTTTAATTTTGAATGTTTCAAAATATTCACCCATCCCTAATTAACACCTTGTTTATTGAAATCGTTTTTAGGGGTCCCCTACCACTTTTATTATTTGGAGGAATCATTACTGACTTCCTTCTGGAGAAGATAGGGCTTGTCACTGCAATTGTGTTAACAAAATCTAAAGATACCTAGAAAGGAGAAAAAGAGGCACCACATAGAGTAGTATGGTAAGGAACGCCCGGCAGTAGCAGGCCCAGAGCCCCTTGCAGTGGCAACTCGCCGAAGGGAGCGGCACAACCGGAGTGCCGTACAAGGCAGCACAGGACTCACAGAGTCACCCGTAAGACTCAACCAGGCATCAGAAAAACGTCCGATATGATGTCAGATGACCAGGAGAACCAATCGGGAGGGGCTATAGGAGAGGAATGGCCCAAAGGGAGACCCGACGGTCTCGATAAAAACCAGGAGCAAGGGATAGTATAAAAGTGTAAATTTATTGGTTACACAATGATTTGCAACACGTTTCTCAGCAAACAAATGCTGTTTCATCACACTTTTATACTATCCCTTGCTCCTGGTTTTTATCGAGACTGTCGGGTCTCCCTTTGGGCCGTTCCTCTCCTATAGCCCCTCTCGATTGGTTATCCTGGTCATCTGACATCACATCAGACATTTCCTGATGCCTGGTTGAGTCTTACGGGTGACTCTGTGGGTCCCATGCTGCCTTGTACGGCACTCCGGTTGTGCTGCTCCCTTCAGTGAGTTGCCACTGCTAGGGGCTCTGGGCCTGCTACTTCCGGGCATTCCTTACCATACTACTCTATGTGGCGCCTCTTTTTCTCCTTTCTAGGTTTCTTCTGATTTGTTCTCCTATCAAGAGTGCGGCCTATTACTGATCTCCTCTCCCCTCTGTTGTCACAAGCGCACCTTTTGGGACTTTTGTGTATCCCGAACTACACCCTTCCTCCTGTTAACAAAATCTCCATTGTATGGCATCAGCACAAATGATAAGATATCAAACTGCAAACTAGGACCAGATATGTGGCAGGGTTAGACTTCTGAAGCCTGTCCTGTACTCCTTTTGCCTTTATGACTGGAAAATCCACTATTTTCAGACTTAAATTACAGGAAAGGGTCAAATGTATAATTAAGGTATATTGCAAACTTGTTTTATTATTATTTTATATTACTATCTTTAACTGCTTACTGTCCCTTTAAAGGGAAAGTATTTCAACATTTGTATTTTGTCAGATTTATTGTTTTTATATTTTACCTTTATTTAAAGTGTGCAAACTCATATAGCTACAGAAATGAGTTTGTTACGTTCCTAGCGTGCATTTCAAAACTTTAACTATAATAATATATAACCACAGCATAAACCAACAGTTCCTTTGGGAATGTAACCACAGCATAAACCAACAGTTCCTTCAGGAACAGAACCACAGCATAAAACAACAGTTCCTTTGGGAATGGAACCACAGCATAAACCAACAGTTCCTTTGGGAACGGAACCACAGCATAAACCAACAGTTCCTTCAGGAAGGGAACCACAGCATAAAACAACAGTTCCTTCGGGAACGAACCACAGCATAAAACAACTGTTCTTTCGGGAACGGAACCACAGCATAAACCAACTGTTCCTTCGGGAACGGAACCACAGCATAAACCAACAGTTCCTTCTGGAACGGAACCACAGCATAAACCAACAGTTCCTTCGGGAACTGAACCACAGCATAAAACAACACTTCCTTCGGGAAATGAACCACAGCATAAACCAACAGTTCCTTCGGGAACTGAACCACAGCATAAAACAACACTTCCTTCGGGAACTGAACCACAGCATAAACCAACAGTTCCTTCGGGAACTGAACCACAGCATAAACCAACAATTCCTTCGGGAACGGAACCACAGCATAAACCAACAGTTCCTTCGGGAATGGAACCACAGCATTAATCAAGGACTTCCTGTATTGCTCAAGTATCACTTTAACCTGTGGTTTGTGTACACAACTAAAATATAAAGTAAGAGAAAAAATTAGATAGGGCTATATTAGATATCCTGGATACAATGTTCAATGTCCAAGTAAACTTTCAAGGATATAGATAGCTGAGTGCTGAACCGCTGCAAACACACTCTTACGTACACCTTGCTGTAACCAACATCTCCAAAATAACAGGAAATATCCAAACAACCTTACCAGGGAGCAGAGACCTGGTGGTGCTACGCTCATCTCACGATGTGTTTCCTCCTGAAATTTTAATGTACAACAATAAATTGGAGTTTTACTTTGGAGCAAGCCGCCTCCTTCCTTCTTTCCACAACTAAAGTATAATCATAGAATATTTATTTATGACTGAAGATAAGCATTTGAATGTATAACTAATGCTAATTTAAAATTATATAAATAAAGTGAAATTGTTAGAAGAAAAAAAGTTTTTTTGTATTCATAAATTACTTATGGTGCTATTTTAATATGAGTGATACTTCCTCTCCTCCCCCAGCAATAAACCCACAATCAATACCTTCTTTTTTTATTAGGCGGCACACCAGTGGTGAGATTCAAAACTTTTATCTACAGGTTCTTGAACTTCTGTCTCACCTTATCGCTTGCGCTCAAAAGTTAGAGCACCACTTGTGATCTAGCCCATTATTAGCTAGGTCATCTGATTATACTTAGGTTAAAATACATTAAAAATCAGATACACCGCCAAGATAAAAGAGGAAACCAGCTGGTATAAATAAGAGGCACCAAAACTACAACAAAAATTATCAAAATAAATGTGATAAAATTTAATAAGATCAGTATAGCACAAAATGGTCGGAGAGAACATATATAAGGGGCATGTTTACAGAGCTCAGGGCTAGCATTAGAGTATCCTTTTGGCGCTCCCTGTGGCCGCAATTTATCACCTACTACGTCCTGGAGACCATCTGTTATCCTGCTCGTCTTGCCTACAATTGGTGAACACTGTGGGAACTGCATCACATTTTGGATCCCCTTGCTAGGACAAGTTTACCAGTTCCAAGCGTTTTGGGAGTCTGCCGGGCGACTTTTTGGTGCTTTTTACCACGTGAGTAGGTTCACTGTTTACCTGCAATTCCATTCTTCTGGTCGCTCTGATTTGCACTATGTGGCGCCCCCTGTCTCTTGTTTTACAGAAACATTAACAATCATATGCAAGGCATTATGTACAGATGACAACATCAAGCTATTTACAAAAATCTTCAAGGGGTTATTTTGAGAAGACAAATTATTTAAATCAAATAGAATATTCTCTCTGACTTAACCAGACCTTTCTGCTGCAACATTCCTTTTCGTGTGGAATCCACTAAATTGCTGGGGGAATATGTGTTTTACTAACAGAGAAATAAAGAACTTTATCAAGGTTATGGAGCAGCAGTCTTTAGACTTTCATAACTTGTGTTTCTGGCGAGCCTGAAGCTCTATACGGAGCTTGATATATAGGCCCCAGTGTCTCTGCCAAGCAACACCTATGCTCTGTTTAATAAGACACTATTGTAGGTTAGACACTAGATTTTTCTTTGCATAAATGTTTTGTAGATGATCCATTTATACATCCCATCTGGGAGTGCCAGCCTAACCTCATCAACAGTTCTAAACTGTGAGCTTCTAAGTAGATTTTAAAAAAGTTTTATACTGGATGTTTATATCAGTATCTGTACTTGAGAATATGTGATCAGGTTTTTCACTTTTTTTGATCCATTGACTTCTATGAAGTAATAGGTTATCATGTGCGATATTGTAAGTTCGTCGTTTTGCGCTCGTTGATTTAACAATACATTGCAAGCAGAGTTTTCATTAGATTTTGGATTTTTGTATTTAATTTCATAAACTTGTTCATCTAAATGTGTCCCCTCATAATTCTGCATCTGACACTGATATGCTACATTAAATAATTCCATCTGTGTACAGTAAGTATCTTGCAGTAAAACATTAATGGATATTCTGCTCACACATTGAGCATATGACTTCCTTATTTAATTCTACACAAGGTCAGAATTTCCCACAAGTGTCTACACCTGCTGTCCAGACTAGAATAGAATAAACATCAATCACCTTGAACAAAATGTTGAGAATGGTTTAATCGATACCAAAGCTGGACAAAATGACTGTGAAAAAGCAATACCTACAGCCCGTTTATTTCTAGTATATTTCAATGTCTTTCATTGTCTTCAGCCAGCTCTGAATTTGCCTCATTTACATCTAATAAATAAAAGAAAGACCGTCTTCTTCACTTGCCACCATCATTGTAAGATTTCATTTTGCCATTCTGACCTTGCAGCATTTCACTGACCTTTTAACATCTGGTGAATTATATTTTCCAATATTTGTTGGACCTCTGCTGTATTGTATCTTGATAATCTCATCTTTTCTGGTAGGAATATAGAAAGCAAACTCACAGGTTCTTACTTTCTTTAAGTTTTATTAGCTGAGTATCTATAGTAAAAAGACACCCTCAAAGCAAACACCATTGCATTCTGAGAATATGTCTGCCATCATGATTGGCCAATGCTCACTAACAACATACTGTGATGCAGCTGATTTTGAGCTGTTTACCACCAGACTTTTACATTGTTCCCATTTAGTTTAAACGGTTTACCATCTTTACGGACCACATATTGAGTATCTGGGGTCTGCAAAATATATGCAACATTCCCAAGCTTACTATTTTTCTCCTCTTTCATTTTTAATGTCCCGTATTGTCCTCTCCTTAAAAATGAAGAGATAAATGTCCAAACTGGATTATACAATTGGCAAGGTAAGAAAACTGAAGCGTCAGTTCATTCTCCCAAACTAGATGGATAGATACAGTGGGGCAAAAAAGTATTTAGTCAGCCACCAATTGTGCAAGTTCTCCCACTTAAGAAAATGAGAGAGGCCTGTAATTTTCATCATACCTCAACTATGAGAGACAAAATGTGGAAACAAATCCAGACAATCACATTGTCTGCTTTGGAAAGAATATATTTGCATATTATGGTGGAAAATAAGTATTTGTTCACCTACAAACAAGCAAGATTTCTGGTTCTCACAGACCTGTATCTTCTTCTTTAAGAGGCTCCTCTGTCCTCCACTCATTACCTGTATTATTGGCACCTGTTTGAACTTGTTATCAGTATAAAAGACACCTGTCCACAACCTCAAACAGTCACACTCCAAACTCCACTATGGTGAAGACCAAAGAGCTGTCGAAGGACACCAGAAACAAAATTGTAGACCTGCACCAGGCTGGGAAGACTGAATCTGCAATAGGCAAGCAGCTTGGTGTGAAGAAATCAACTGTGGGAGCAATAATTAGAAAATGGAAGACATACAAGACCACTGATAATCTCCCTCGATCTGGGGCTCCAGCAAGAACGGTGAGCAAACATCCCAGAACCACATGGGGGGACCTAGTGAATGACCTGCAGAGAGCTGGGACCAACGTAACAAAGGCTACCATCAGTAACACACTACGCCAGACGTGTCCCCCTGCTTAAACCAGTACATGTCCGGGCCCATCTGAAGTATGCTAGAGAGCATTTAGATGGTCTAGAAGTGGATTTGTCATATGGTCAGATGAAACCAAAGTAGAACTGTTTGGTAGAAACACAACTCATCGTGTTTGGAGGAGAGAGAATGCTGAGTTGCAACCAAAGAACACCATACCTACTGTGAAGCATGGGGGTGGCAACATCATGCTTTGGGGCTGTTTCTCTGCAAAGGGAACAGGACGACTGATCCGTGTACATGAAAGAATGAATGGGGCCATGTATCGTGAGATTTTGAGTGCAAGCCTCCTTCCATCAGCAAGGGCATTGAAGATGAAATGTGGCTGGGTCTTTCAGCATGACAATGATCCCAAACACACCGCCTGGGCAACGAAGGAGTGGCTTCGTAAGAAGCATTTCAAGGTCCTGGAGTGGCCTAGCCAGTCTCCAGATCTCAACCCCATAGAAAGCCTTTGGAGGGAGTTGAAAGTCCGTGTTGCCCAGCGACAGCCCCAAAACATCACTGCTCTAGAGGAGATCTGCATGCAGGAATGGGCCAACATACCAGCAACAGTGTGTGACAACCTTGTGAAGACTTACAGAAAACATTTGACCTCTGTCATTGCCAACAAAGGATATATAACAAAGTATTGAGATGAACTTTTGATATTGACCAAATACTTATTTTCCACCATAATTTGCAAATAAATTCTTTCCAAATTAGACAATGTGATTGTCTGGATTTGTTTCCACATTTTGTCTCTCATAGTTGAGGTATACCTATGAGGAAAATTACAGGCCTCGCTCATCTTCTTAAGTGGGAGAACTTGCACAATTGGTGGCTGACTAAATACTTTTTTGCCCCACTGTAGATAGATAGATAGATTAGAAATAGATACTTAAATAGACAGAAATTTATTGGCACTCTACAAATAAATAATAAATGATAATATAAAAAGAAAGATAGATGATAGATAATTGCATGAAACACGCAAACTCCCACACACAAACAAGTTGTGCGCTCACCTTAGAGGAAATGGGGTTCATGGGCCTATTTAGGAGCAGGGGCCTGGAGCACAGCACCACCAGCCTTTAATGTTAATCTGGCCCTGAACTTGAGTATTTACACGTTTATCCTAAAGCTTAATTTACACATTAAGATGTTTCATTCTACAAAAGTTTGTTTTTCATTCAACTTATCCTCCACTTAGAGCAGGGATGGGAACCTTGGCCCTCGAGATGTTTCAGAACATTTCCCATGATGCTTAACTGGACTTCAGAGTGCCAAAGCATCAAGGGTAATGTAGTTCTGAAACATCAGGAGTGCCAAGGTTCCCCATCCCTGACTTAGAGCTGGATTGGTGAGAAGTTTCAATACAAATAATATGACATGATAACTGGGAGCAAAATTAACCTTTTAAGTATTGTCTTTTGTGCTGAGGGCTTTAATAGCTCAGGTCTTGGCAATGTGAGGCACGCAGAAATAACACAGGTTTACCACTGTTGCTGATATTTCTTATTCATAGGGGAGAGGAACCCTTTTTAATCTTGGTTAAAAAAGCTGATAAGACGTTATGATTTCAGTACAATGGTCCTTGTTGATGCTTTTTTGACAGTTTTGCTTCTGGCTGTAGGTCGGGAGCGCTTCACAAACAGAGACTGTGTCTGATGAAAACAAGGGTTTGATGTGGACTCTACTTAAACAAATGAGGCCTGGTATGGATCTCTCCAGAGTAGTCCTACCTACTTTTATCCTGGAGCCTCGGTCGTTTCTCAACAAACTGTCTGATTATTACTATCATGCTGACATACTCTCTCAGTAAGTACCAAATATTGTACAGTGGATATGGGGTAAACTTGCATTTGTGTTTGAATGAGTTTAAAAAACAACACATTTTTCAATATTTCTTGAATTTGTTAAATAGTCTGAATGCATGGGAGACATTTGCCTTAAGAAATTGATTTCTTTCATGTAATTAGCAAGAGTCCATGAGCTAGTGACGTATGGGATATACATTCCTACCAGGAGGGGCAAAGTTTCCCAAACCTTAAAATGCCTATAAATACACCCCTCACCACACCCACAAATCAGTTTTACAAACTTTGCCTCCTATGGAGGTGGTGAAGTAAGTTTGTGCTAGATTCTACGTTGATATGCGCTCCGCAGCAGGTTGGAGCCCGGTTTTCCTCTCAGCGTGCAGTGAATGTCAGAGGGATGTGAGGAGAGTATTGCCTATTTGAATGCAATGATCTCCTTCTACGGGGTCTTTTTCATAGGTTCTCTGTTATCGGTCGTAGAGATTCATCTCTTACCTCCCTTTTCAGATCGACGATATACTCTTATATATATACCATTACCTCTGCTGATTTTCGTTTCAGTACTGGTTTGGCTTTCTACAACATGTAGATGAGTGTCCTGGGGTAAGTAAGTAAGCTTATTTTCTGTGACACTCTAAGCTATGGTTAGGCACTTTTTTATAAAGTTCTAAATATATGTATTCAAACATTTATTTGCCTTGACTCAGGATGTTCAACATTCCTTATTTTCAGACAGTCAGTTTCATATTTGGGATAATGCATTTGAATCAATCATTTTTACTTACCTTAAAAATTTTTGACTTTTTCCCTGTGGGCTGTTAGGCTCGCGGGGGCTGAAAATGCTTCATTTTATTGCGTCATTCTTGGCGCGGACTTTTTTGGCGCAAATTTTTTTTTTCTGTTTCCGGCGTCATACGTGTCGCCGGAAGTTGCGTCATTTTTTTGACGTTTTTTTTGCGTCAAAAGTGTCGGCGTTCCGGATGTGGCGTCATTTTTGGCGCCAAAAGCATTTAGGCGCCAAATAATCTGGGCGTCTTATTTGGCGCTTAAAAATATGGGCGTCATTTTTGTCTCCACATTATTTAAGTCTCATTATTTATTGCTTCTGGTTGCTAGAAGCTTGTTCACTGGCATTTTTTTCCCATTCCTGAAACTGTCATTTAAGGAATTTGATCAATTTTGCTTTATATGTTGTTTTTTCTATTACATATTGCAAGATGTTCCACGTTGCAACTGAGTCAGAAGATACTTCAGGAAAATCGCTGCCCGGTGCTGGAGCTACCAAGCTAAGTGTATCTGCTATAAACTTTTGGTATCTGTTTCTCCAGCTGTTGTTTGTATTGCATGTCATGACAAACTTATTAATGCAGATAAAATTTCCTTTAGTACTGTTACATTACCTGTTGCTGTTCCGTCAACATCTAATTTTCAGAGTGTTCCTGATAACATAAGAGATTTTATTTTTAAATCCATTAAGAAGGCTATGTCTGTTATTTCTCCTTCTAGTATACATAAAAGTCTTTTAAAACTTCTCTTTTTTCAGATGAATTTTTAAATGAACATCATCATTCTGATACTGATAATGGTTCTTCTGGTTCAGAGGTTTCTGTCTCAGAGGTTGATGCTGATAAATCTTCGTATTTGTTCAAGATGGAATTTATTCGTTCTTTACTTAAAGAAGTATTAATTGCATTAGACATAGAGGATTCTGGTCCTCTTGATACTAAATCTAAACGTTTAAATAAGGTTTTTAAATCTCCTGTAGTTATTCCAGAAGTGTTTTCTCTCCCTGATGCTATTTCTGAAGTAATTTCCAGGGAATGGAATAATTTGGGTAATTCATTTACTCCTTCTAAACGTTTTAAGCAATTATATCCTGTGCCATCTGACAGATTAGAATTTTGGGACAAAATCCCTAAGGTTGATGGGGCTGTCTCTACTCTTGCTAAGCGTACTACTATTCCTACGGCAGATGGTACTTCCTTTAAGGATCCTTTAGATAGGAAAATTGAATCCTTTCTAAGAAAAGCTTATCTGTGTTCAGGTAATCTTCTTAGACCTGCTATATCTGCAGCTTCAACTTTTTGGTTGGAAGCTTTAGCGCAACAAGTAACAGATCATAATTTTATAGCATTATTATTATTCTATAACATGCTAATAATTTTATTTGTGATACCATCTTTTGATATCATTAGATTTGATGTCAGGTATATGTCTCTAGCTATTTTAGCTAGAAGAGCTTTATGGCTTAAAACTTGGAGTGCTGATATGTCTTCTAAGTCAACTTTGCTTTCCCTTTCTTTCCAGGGTAATAAATTATTCGGTTCTCAGTTGGATTCTATTATCTCAACTGTTACTGGAGGGAAGGGAACTTTTTTACCAAAGGATAAAAAATCTAAGGTAAATTTAGGTCTAATAATCGTTTTTGTTCCTTTCCTCACAACAAGGAACAAAAGCCTGATCCTTCATCCTCAGGAGCGGTATCAGTTTGGAAACCATTTCCAGTTTAGAATATATCCAAGCCTTATAGAAACCCAAAGCCAGCTCCTAAGTACCCATGAAGGTGCGGCCCTCATTCCAGCTCAGCTGGTATGGGGCAGATTACGTTTTCTTCAAAGAAATTTGGATCAATTCCGTTCACAATCTCTGGTTTCAGAACATTGTTTCAGAAAGGTACAGAATTGGCTTCAAGTTAAGGCCTCCTGCAAAGAGATTTTTTTCTTTCCCGTGTCCCAATAAACCCAGCAAAGGCTCAGCATTTCTGAAATGTGTTTCAGATCTAGAGTTGGCTGGAGTAATTATGCCAGTTCCAGTTCTGGAACAGGGGCTGGGTTTTTTTTCTATCTCTTCATTGTACCAAAGAAGGTCAATTCCTTCAGACCAGTTTCGGATCTATCAATATTGAATCGTTATGTAAGGATACCAACATTCAAGATGGTAACTGTAGGACTATCCTGCCTTTTGTTTTGCAAGGGCATTATATGTCTACAATAGATTTACAGGATGCATATCTGCATATTCCGATTCATCCAGATCACTTTTAGTTTCTGAGATTCTCTTTTTAGACAAGCATTACCAGTTTTGTGGCTCTACCGTTTGGCCTAGCATCAGCTCCAAAAAATTTTTTCAAAGGTTCTCGGTGCCCTTCTGTCTGTAATCAGAGAACAGAGTTTTGGTATTTCCTTATTTTGGACGATATCTTGGTACTTGCTCAGTCTTCACATTTTCGCAGAATCTCATATGAATCGACTTGTGTTGTTTCTTCAAGATCATGGTTGGAGGATCAATTTACCAAAAAGTTAATTGATTCCTCAGACAAGGGTAACCTTTTTAGGTTTCCAGATAGATTCAGTATCTATGACTCTGTCCTTGTCAGACAAGAGAAGTTTAACATTGATATCAGCTTGTCAAAACCTTCAGTCACAATCATTCCCTTTGGTAGCCTTATGCATGGAAATTTTAGGTCTTAGAACTGCCGCATCGGATGCGATCTCCTTTGCTCGTTTTCACATGCGACCTCTTCAGCTCTGTATGCTGAACCAATGGTGCAGGGATTACACAAAGATATCTCAATTAATATCTTTAAACCGATTATACGACACTCTCTGACGTGGTGGACAGATCACCATCGTTTAGTTCAGGGGGCTTCTTTGTTCTTCCGACCTGGACTATAATCTCAACAGATGCAAGTCTTACAGGTTGGGAAGCTGTGTGGGGGTCTCTGACGGCACAAGGGGTTTGGGAATCTCAGGAGGTGAGATTACTGATCAATATTTTGGAACTCCGTGCAATTTTCAGAGCTCTTCAGTCTTGGCCTCTTCTGAAGAGAGAGTTGTTCATTTGTTTTCAGATAGACAATGTCACAACTGTGGCATACATCAATCATCAAGGAGGGACTCACAGTCCTCTGGCTATGAAAGAAGTATCTCGAATTTTGGTTTGGGCGGAATCCAGCTCCTGTCTAATCTCTGCTGTTCATATCCCAGGTATAGACAATTGGGAAGCGGATTATCTCAGTCGCCAAACGTTGCATCCGGGCGAATGGTCTCTTCACCCAGAGATATTTCTTCAGATTGTTCAAATGTGGGAACTCCCAGAAATAGATCTGATGGCTTCTCATCTAAACAAGAAACTTCCCTGGTATCTGTCCATATCCCGGGATCCTCGCGCGGAGGCAGTGGATGCATTATCACTTCCTTGGAAGTATCATCCTGCCTATATCTTTCCGCCTCTAGTTCTTCTTCCAAGAGTATTCTCCAAGATTCTAAAGGAATGCTCGTTTGTCCTGCTGGTAGCTCCAGCATGTCCTCACAGGTTTTGGTATGCGGATCTTGTCCGGATGGCCTCTTGCCAGCTGTGGACTCTTCCGTTAAGACCAGACTTTCTGTCGCAAGGTCCTTTCTTCCATCAGGATCTCAAATCCTTAAATTTTAAGGTATGGAGTTTGAACGCTTGATTCTTGGTCAAAGAGGTTTCTCTGACTCTGTGATTAATACTATGTGACAGGCTCGTAAATCTGTATCTAGAGAGATATATTATAGAGTCTGGAAGACTTATATTTCTTAGTGTCTTTCTCATCATTTTTCTTGCCATTCTTTTTGAATACCGAGAATTTTACAGTTTCTTCAGGATGGTTTAGATAGAGGTTTGTCCGCAAGTTCCTTGAATGGACAAATCTCTGCTCTTTCTGTTCTTTTTCACAGAAAGATTGCTAATCTTCCTGATATTCATTGTTTTGAACAAGCTTTGTTTCGTATAAAACCTGTCATTAAGTCAATTTCTCCTCCTTGGAGTTTGAATTTGGTTCTGGGGGCTCTTCAAGCTCCTCCTTTTGAACCCATGTATTCTTTGGTCATTAAATTACTTTCTTGGAAAGTTTTGTTTCTTTTGGCCATCTCTTCTGCCAGAAGAGTCTCTGAATTATCTGCTCTTTCTTGTGAGTCTCCTTTTCTGATTTTTCATCAGGATAAGGCGGTGCTGCAAACTTCTTTTGAATTTTTTACCTAAGGTTGTGAATTCTAACAACATTAGTAGAGAAATTGTGGTTCCTTCATTATGTCCTAATCCTATGAATTCTAAGGAGAAATCATTGCATTCTTTGGATGCTGTTAGAGCTTTGTATTATTATGTTGAAGCTACTAAGTCTTTCCGAAAGACTTCTAGTCTATTTGTCATCTTTTCCGGTTCTAGAAAAGGCGAGAAAGCTTCTGCCATTTCTTTGGCATCTTGGTTGAAATCTTTATTTCATCATGCTTATGTCGAGTCGGGTAAAACTCCGCCTCAAAGGATTACAGCTCATTCTACTAGGTCAGTTTCTACTTCCTGGGCATTTAGGAATGAAGCTTCGGTTGATCAGATTTGCAAAGCAGCAACTTGGTCCTCTTTGCATACTTTTACTAAATTCTACCATTTTTGATGTGTTTTCTTCTTCTGAAGCAGTTTTTGGTAGAAAAGTACTTCAGTCAGTGGTTTCAGTTTGAATCTTCTGCTTATGTTTTCATTAAACTTTATTTTGGGTGTGGATTATTTTCAGCAGGAATTGGCTGTCTTTATTTTATCCCTCCATCTCTAGTGACTCTTGCGTGGAAAGATCCACATCTTGGGTAGTCATTATCCCATACGTCACTAGCTCATGGACTCTTGCTAATTACATGAAAGAAAACATAATTTATGTAAGAACTTACCTGATAAATTCATTTCTTTCATATTAGCAAGAGTCCATGAGGCCCACCCTTTTTTGTGGTGGTTATGATTTTTTTGTATAAAGCACAATTATTCCAATTCCTTATTTTTTATGCTTTCGCACTTTTTTCTTATCACCCCACTTCTTGGCTATTCGTTAAACTGATTTGTGGGTGTGGTGAGGGGTGTATTTATAGGCATTTTAAGGTTTGGGAAACTTTGCCCCTCCTGGTAGGAATGTATATTCCATACGTCACTAGCTCATGGACTCTTGCTAATATGAAAGAAATGAATTTATCAGGTAAGTTCTTACATAAATTATGTTTTTTGTTAACAAATTCTAAATGACCCCCTTAATGAACAATGAATAGAACAAAATAATTGTTGTTTTGTGCCAAAATATTTGTCCAAAACATTTTTTTGGTCTGAGCACATTTCTAGTAACATGCTAACAGGCAGAGAACAATATGGTAGAATATGCAACAACCACAATATTTATGCAATGGATTAAAGGGACAAAGAAATAAAAAATAAACTTTAATAATTCTGACTAAAAGACAGCAGTGTTTGCAGTAATGTTTCTAGCAATGTTATAATTATAGCATCAACACACACATGCTCCTGAGCCTACCTCACTAAGCTGTGATTGAAAAGAGCTACATTTACTAAAAGAAAAGCACATTTGATAAAGTCATGTCTTATCAATGAATATTTATTGGAAAAAGACTACTGCATTGCTGTCACCTTTTTATCTGCTTGGAACAACATAACGTATTGCAGAAGACAACAAGGGGTTGCCCTGTGCTTTCATTGCTCAGTAAAGATGACAACCCCTGGTTTCCACTGCATTCCTTCTTGATAATTTGTCTAGGGGCACATTGAGAAAATATCACTGGTCCTTTCTAAATAGGCAGCTCACCAGCAGTTAGGAAGTAACTTCCTCGTTTCTTTTGCTATGGAAATGAAGAGCTTATACAGGCCCATATCTTATCCTAACAGTACCTAGATGAACTATTGAATTATTTGAAATTACTACAAGGTCCGTAATTTGGGCAGCCATGCTCTAGAAGAGACATCCTCAAACTCGGCCCTCCAGAGGTTTTAGAACTACATTTCCCATGATGCTCAGCCAGCATATCAACTGTAGAATATAAAGCACAGGCAGTTGTTTGTTTAAACCCTTTGGTTTGATTTGCAGAGCGGCAATGGAAGATGATCCATATTGTCGGATGAAGCAAGTTCTCAAATGGTACTTGTCTGGCTTTTATAAGAAGCCCAAGGTAAGTGAAACAGCAAAAGCTTTGTCAGCACATTTGTATTTATGTAGAATTCTAATTGTATTTTTCTGTCAGTTTTTATTTGTACCACCCTCATTTCTATTCGTAGCTCACTTCAAGTCATCTGAGGGCCCTATGGAAGCTAGAGAACCAAATCCAACCCCTGAATCATAGATTCCTAATCAATCATTTCTCATGATCAGATGCCATGAGTGAATATCTACTTGTTCTTGGGTGATCTCTACAAAATGAGTCAAGATATGGACTTGATTATATTTAAAGGGGCATAAAAGTACAAAAATGAAATGGAACTTTTTTATTATTGTACTATTGTTTACATTTAATTATGTGGTTTATGCAAATCTTTCTGATCTGTGTTTATCAAGTTCGGAGTGATCACAATCCAGTGGATAACACCATTTCATTTCCTATTGGTAAATGTTCTTATTGGATCTGAGCAGATAGCAGGAAAATCATCCATATGATGCATGGACAGCAAAGGCTTTGGTGATTACCATCCTTCCGACCATAGTTTTGCAGTTTGCTTCAGCAACAAAATGGACACCTCAAATTCTACACAAAGGGTGTTGATAAAGTGCAAAACTGCCCTTTTCGACAAGATAATTTGGAAGTATTCTATTATCTTGCTCATGTGCAGTACACTCTGAAATGACCACAGACACCATGTATAGATCAATATAGATCAATATATGGGGGCCGATTTATTAAAGTGCGAGCGGACATGATATGATGTAGCGTATCATGTCCGCTGCACATAAATAAATGCCGACAGCATACGCTGTCTGCATTTATCATTGCACAAGCAGTTCTTGTGAACTGCTTGTGCAATGCCGCCCCGTGCAGATTCCGCTAGCAGGGGGTATCAATCAGCCCGGTTGTATAGGATCGGGCGGATTGATGTCCGCAACCTCAGAGCAGGCGAACAAGTTATGGAGCAGTGGTCTTTAGACGCTGCTTCATTACTGCTGTTTCCGGCCAGCCTGAATGCTCGCTTCGAAACAGGAGCATCATGCTCCATTCAGAACTTGATAATTCGGCCCCATGGTCTTGATTCATTAAACCTATAGTCAGCACTATTGTATAGTCCATTAGTAGTGGGACAGACATTTACATATGTATATGTATAATGGATACAGATACGTAATATCTCATAAAGCTAACGAGATTGGCAGGAAATGAGAGAAAATGGAAATAAGACCACAACATCTAGAAATGGCATTTAGCAATAAGGCACTTAAAAGGTTTTCATTTCTTACTCACATTTTCGTGATTCGAAGTTGCAATGGGATTTCTATCAGCAATCGCATATTCGTGACTGATATTTAACAGTTTGCCATTCTGTCCTGTTTATTGGCAAACCTAAGTCAGTTGCACAGGTTTTTACATTAAACACAAGTCCAAAAAATCGTGTTTTGAAAAAATGTCATTTACAGTTTCTAGAACCTCAAATTACCGGTACTATCTTCTTACAGCAATAGATATTCGGCAAAGGAAACCTTGTTATGTACTGTGAGGTTTAGAACTTATACCTATATTTTATACCTCGTTGCTTTGTGCTTTTCAAAATTTGCAGTGTGAAAATTGTTAAAATCCCATTTTAGAAGATAAGAAAAGTTGATTTTAGATGAAAAATTCGCCAAAACAGAAAACAAGGTTCTGAAAATCTGACCAAAATGGAAAATGAGATTTTATTAATCAATTAACTAATAATTGAAAAAAATACTTAAAGCATTAAGGCCTGGATATCACGTTGCGTGCGAATGATAGCACGGGACACAATACACAATATCTCTGGACGGTGCTATCATTAGTGCGCGACTTGATATTACAAGTCCATGGTAAAACTGATTTACCAAAGAATGGTTAGCGAGACGGACATCCCTTTAGCGCAACCTTTACTTGCAATGGATATTGTGACCTCTAAATAGCGCTCATATTACAAGTTGAAAGTTATAGTTTGCGCTCAAGCAAATGCCGAAGCTGCACTACAATATTTAGCATGACTGGAGACCTTAAGTAAAGTGTAAGGGTCAAAAAAAATTCACATACATATTGAAATCAAGTAATTTTTATTATTTATTTTTAATAAAAACAATACGGCCAGATTACGAGTTTTGCGTTATGAGGGGTGCGATGCTAACTTGCACGTTATTGTCACCGCTCACTTACCTACAGCGCTGGTATTACAGGCTTTTACAAACCCGGCGTTAAAAGGCAAGAAGTGAGTGTAGAGCAAAGTTGAGCTCCATACCGCACTCCAATACCAGCGCTGCTTAAGTCAGTGGTGAGCTGGTTGTACGTGCTCGTGCACGATTTCCCCATAGACATCAATGGGGAGAGCTGACTGAAAAAAAGCCTAACAGCTGCAATAAAGCAGGGTAAAGCTCAGTAACACAGCCCCATTGATTCCTATGGGGAAACTAAATGTATGTTTACACCTAACACCCTAACATAAACCCTGAGTCTAAACACCCCTAATCTTATACTTATTAACCCCTAATCTGCCGCCCCTGACATCGCCGACACCTACATTAAATTTATTAACCCCCGAATCTGCCGCTCTTGACATCGCCGACACCTACATTATACTTGTTAACCCCTAATCTGCCGCACCCAACGTCGCCGCCACTGTACTATATTTATTAACCCCTAAACCTAAGTCTAACCTTAACACCCCCTAACTTAAATATAATTAAAATAAATCTAAATAAAATCTACTATTAATAACTAAATAATTCATATTTAAAACTAAATACTTACCTGTAAAATAAACCCTAAGCTAGCTACAATATAACTAATAGTTACATTGTATCTAGCTTAGGGTTTATTTTTATTTTACAGGCAAGTTTGTATGTATTTTAATTAGGTAGAATAGTCACTAAGTAGTTATTAACTATTTACTAACTACCTAGTTAAAATAAAAACAAATTTACCTGTAAAATAAAACCTAACCTGTCTTACAATAAAACCTAACCTTACACTACAATTAAATAAATTACCTAAATTAAATACAATTAACTAAATTAAATACAATTACCTAAATTACAAAAAAAACCCACTAAATTACACAAAATAAAAAATAAATTACAAGATATTTAAACTAATTACACCTAATCTAATAAAATAAAAAAGCCACCCCAAAATAAAAAAAAACACTAGCCTAAACTAAACTACCAATAGCCCTTAAAAGGGCCTTTTGCGGGGCATTGCCCCAAAGAAATCAGCTCTTTACCTGTAAAAAAAATACAAACAACCCCCAACAGTAAAACCCACCCACCACCCACACAACCAACCCCCCAAATAAAATCCTAACTAAAAAAACCTAAGCTCCCCATTGCCCTGAAAAGGGCATTTGGATGGGCATTGCCCTTAAAAGGGCATTTAGCTCTATTGCAGCCCAAAGCCCTAACCTAAAAATAAAGCCCACCCATTAAACCCTTAAAAAAACCTAACACTAACACTTGAAGATCCACTTACAGTTTTGAAGAGCCGACATCCATCCTCAACAAAGCCGGGAGAAGTCTTCATTCAAGCCGGGAGAAGTGGTCCTCCAGATTGGCAGAAGTCTTTATCCAGATGGCATCTTCTATCTTCATCCATCTGGCGCGGAGCGGCTCCATCTTCAAGACATCCGACGCGGAGCATCCTCTTCATTCTAGCGACGAATGAAGGTTCCTTTAAGTGATGTCATCCAAGATGGCGTCCCTTAGATTCCGATTGGCTGATAGAATTCTATCAGCCAATCGGAATTAAGGTTGAAAAAATCCTATTGGCTGATGCAATCAGCCAATAGGATTGAACTTCAATCCTATTGGCTGATCCAATCAGCCAATAGGATTGAGCTTGCATTCTATTGGCTGTTCCAATCAGTTTAGGGGGTTAATATGCGGTTTAGGGGTTAATATGTTTATTCTAGTGGTGGCGATGTCAGGAGCGGCAGATTAGGGGTTAATAATTTTATTTTAGTGTTTGCAATGCGGGAGGGCCTCGGTTTAGGGGTAATAGGTAGTTTATGGGTGTTAGTGTACTTTTTAGCACTTTAGTTATGAGTTTTATGCTACAGCTCTGTAGTGTAAAACTCATAACTGCTGACTTTAGAATGCGTTATGAATCTTGCGGGATAGGCTGTACCGCTCACTTTTTGGCCTAAAAAAAAAGCTTGTAATACCGGCACTATGGAAGTCCCATTGAAAAAAGACTATATGCAAATTGCATAAGTTGATTTGCGGTAAGGCCAAAAAAGTGTGCGGGACAGCTGTACCTACAAGACTCGTAATAGCAGCGGTAGTAAAAAAGCAGCGTTATGAGCCTTAACGCTTCTTTTTTACTCATAACGCAAAACTCGTAATCTAGCCGATATATTTTTAATATTGTTATTTTTTTTTTAAAGGGTTAAAAAGCGATATGGTATATGGCAAAGTGTTTGACTGCAAAGGGCTCCAATGTGTATATATATATATATATATATATATATATATATATATATATATATATATATATATATATATTAATATGTATGTGCACCCATACATACTGTACATACACATATAAACACATAAATACACATGTATACACATATATAGACATATACATACACTTTTGAGCCTTCCCAGTCAAGTACCTTGAAACAAGCAATTTGATTTTTTTTTTTTTTTAACGTTTTAATAGAAATAATTAAAATTCCTATGTTCTTCACTGAAAATATCTGTATATATTAATATAGTTATAGATATAATGGGGCCGATTTACACAATGTAGCGTATCATGTCCGCCGCACATCGCGGCTGTCAGCATTTATCATTGCACAAGCAGTTCTAGTGAACTGCTTGTGCAATGCTGCCACCGGCAGATTTGCGGCCAATCGGCCGCTAGCAGGGGGTGTCAATCAGCCCGATCATATAGGATCGGGCGGATTGATGTCCGCAGCCTCAGAGCAGGCGGACAAGTTATGGAGCAGCAGTCTTTAGACAGCTGCATAATAACTACTGTTTCCGGTGAGCCTGAAGGCTTGCGCGGAAACAAGGGCATCAAGCTTCATTCACAGCTTGATAATTCGGCCCCATATTTTACACACACACAAAAAAATTATATATATATACTGTATCTGTTTTAAAAAAAAAAAACAGGTTTAGAATATAGGAATGCAAAGTATTCCTAATGCACCTTCAGTATTAGCGCAGTTCATCTAGCGCAGTGTCGGGTTAATGCCCAAGCAATAATTAATAAGGATTTCTTCACGGAGGCCCACAAAAGTTTAAGGGAGAGGGAGTTAGTACAGTCACAATATTCAAAGTCCTGAAGTTAGTGTACTTCAGTCTTTTGCTCGTTCAAACCTTTTTACTTTCAATTTGTAATGCACGTTCTAATCCGGTCACGCAAATTTTCTACTTTGAGCACAGTTAGCACTCGAGTGAAAAAAATATTAGCGCACCACTTGTAATCTGGTTTAAGCAAGCATTAAACACCACTCTTTGCAACTGCAAAACACCTACGAACTTCATTAACCGCGTATCGGATTTCAAAGATCAGCATCCATTAACGGCAGTTCCGAGTGCTGCTGTGGGAAAAGGGAGATCGCATATCATGTAATTTAAAAATCTCAGCTGTGTTTCACTCCGAAAGATTGTATTCACTTTGTCAACGATAAAATATTAGAAGGATTAAAGTAGACCCCAATGTGTTTGACTCCTGCAAACGGTCCAAACAAATAGTTAAAGTCAGCATCAGAGCAACAATGCACTACTGGGAGCTAGCTGAACACATCTGATGAGCCAATGAAAAGAGGTATATGTGTGCAGCCACCTATCATTAACTAGCTCCCAGTAGCTTATTGCTGCTCCTGAGCCTACGGGGCCAAATTATCAAGCTCTGAATGGAGCTTGATGCCCCAGTTTCCGCACGTGTCTTCAGGCTCGCCAGAAACAGCAGTTATGAAGTAGCGGTCTTAAGACCGCTGCTCCATAATTGGTCCGCTGCCTCTGAGGCTGCATTCTGCAATCCGCCCAATCCTATTCGATCAGGCTGATTGACATCCCCTGCTTGTGCAATGTTAAATGCCGACAGCGATGTCTGTGGGACAGATACGCTACAGCGTATTATTTTGGACAGACATTGATAAATTGGCCCTTACCTCTGTATCCTTTTCAACAAAGAATACCAAAAGAACAAAGATAAAAGGACATTTTTGAAACTTTAATTTAGGCCCATTGGACAAAACAAATTTCTTTACTGAACAAATTTCTGTTGTTCATATAAAAGTACAATGTTATGTTGAAACAGTTTATTTTGATTTTGAAACTAACAGGAAGTGTACAACTGGTCAGTGAGTCAGGAGCTCATTGGCTGGTAAGGAAAACTCCCAGAGCTTTATTGGTGGGCATGACTTGCCCCTTTTGCCTGAGAACAAAAAGTTTATTTTTCAGCACAGGAACATCCATTCTTCAAAAAACTGTAAAAAATAATAAAATGTCCTCTTTTAGAGGCAAAAAGCTAAACATGTTTAAGTCTTCCTTTAATTAAGAAAAACAATGTTGTTACATCCATAACAGTGTTATTAGATTTCATGACATCTTTCCATATAAAAGTACTTTGTCATCTGTCCTTATTTTGAAAACCTGTATTTTATAGGGTATAAAAAAGCCGTATAACTCAATTCTTGGAGAGACCTTTCGCTGCTGTTGGTTTCATCCCCAGACAAACAGCCACACGTTTTACATAGCAGAACAGGTACTGTGTATTATGTGATGCATGTTTGCTTTAGTTTAGATGTATACTTGGTATATTATTAAAGGGAAAGTTTACTCCAGAATTGTTATTGTTTAAAAAGATAGATAATTCCTTTATTACCCATTCCCCAGTTTTGCATAACTAACATGGTTATATTAATACACTTTTTACCTCTGTGATTACTTTGGGCCCGAATTATCAAGCTCTAAATGCAGCTTGATGCCCCTGTTTCCGCGCAAGCCTTAATATGTCCGCTGCCTCTGAGGCTATTTGATCGGGCTGATTGACACCCCCTGCTAGCATTGGCCGCGAATCTGCAGGGGGCAGCATTGCACAAGCAGTTCACAATAACTGCTGGTGCAATGAAAAATGCAGATGAACCTACCTAGGTTTAGCTTTCAACAAAGAATACCAAGAGAACAGAGCAAACTTTATGATAAAAGTAAATTGGAAAGTTCTTTAAAATTGCATGCCCTCTGAATCATGAAAGTTTAATTTTGACTAGATTGTCTCTTTAATAAAAAAAGTATCTAATGTCAATAACAAGCCTGTAATAGAACATACTGTAACTAAATATTTTATTAAAATGAATCTGGTTTGCTAGCTATTAGTGTGGAATAAAATGATATTAGTAAATACCATCTAAACATACATTTGTATAAGGGTGAATCAGAGGTGACGTAATCTACTAAACTTTTACAAGACACAAAACCATAGAAAGCCACTAACTAAATGTTTGGAGAATGACAATATGGCAGACTCTTTGACCACACATCTAGGCATTACTAAATGATTACATTAAATAAATAAAACACGGACACAAAACTTGGGTGAAAAAGGCCGCAGCCCGCATTTATTAAAGTTAAATGAAGATCAAAACTTTATTCAAATACACCAACTTCATTTAAAGGTGCTTGCCCTAAACAAAAGGACATGCCTTCCACTGGCTCTCAGCCAGGCATGCCCCCAGCTAAAATCTCTCCTCATATCTGAGGAGGTACCCACAATAATATTCCACTTTTTAGGCTAGCACCCCGCAACAGCTGCGACAACCACTTACCACATCAAAAGGGGGAGGGAGGGAGGGACGCTTCTTTGCAGGTCTTCTCCACACGATGACGAACTGGAAAGTGAGCAACGGCTCACGAAGACACGCCCATCTGCACCTCGAGTGAGGTCACTGGCCCCTCCTCTCACAGGCGATCGACGGGGCCGCATTGACCACACATCTAGGCATTACTAAATGATTACATTAAATAAATAAAACACGGACACAAAACTTGGGTGAAAAAGGCCGCAGCCCGCAATTATTAAAATTAAATGAAGATCAAAACTTTATTCAAATACACCAACTTCATTTAAAGGTGCTTGCCCTAAACAAAAGGACATGCCTTCCACTGGCTCTCAGCCAGGCATGCCCCCAGCTAAAATCTCTCCCCATATCTGAGGAGGTACCCACAATAATATTCCACTTTTTAGGCTAGCACCCCGCCACTGCACGAATTACAATCGTGCACTAACCCACAGGGCTAAGGCCTTTTTCACACCTTCGCTTAAATTAAAATTAAACAAATGAAGCCCAATCTCATTAAGGTGAACACCATCTTTTAAAAAGAAACATCTGCCCGTTTCACCTTCAAACTCTACATGACGAATTGCACAACCACCCAATTTTGCAACGAAACTGGAAATAATCCTATTAACTTTCTTTCTGGAGCAGTCCAATTTCCTAACATCCCAGGCTGATCTCCAGCAAAGTCTGCATTCTATGTCAGACCAAACCACTGTGATATGAGGAAATAATTCCTTTAATCTAATGATGTGCCATTTAATCATATCTATTAACTTTTTCTGGGACATAAAACCAAGGTCATTGCCCCCCGCATGAATGACAATAATATCAGGAGGGTGGAAAAGCCTAGCCCAACTAATAACATGTCCCACCAATTGATCCCACCTCAAACCCCTAATGCCAAACCATTTAATAAAAACATTCTCAAATGAACAACAAAGTTGGGACCCCGCATCTTTACATGAAGCAGCTTTCCTCGCCCAGTAAATATAGGAGTGCCCAACGATCCAACAATGCTGGGGACCTGCTGAAACAGAAAACTATCACACTAAATCTGGCCTGACATATAACTTGAAGCAACCAGACTTCCACCGTCCAATCCTTTTCACCACACCTTCATTCAAACCCAAAATACTCGCATCCGTAGCTGCCCCAATCCTAAAGGAATGGCATCCAAAATCCTTACTATCGACTCCAATCTCCACTAACGCTTTTTTCAACACCGCTTCAAACTGAAAACGAGATAAACACGACCCATCTTCATGGATTAACAAAGCCCTACCCTTTAAACCCCTCCTCAAATTCAAAAATTCCTGAACTGCCGTAACTGGGCAGCACACCCCACCAATCTGTTTCAGGCTAACCCAACAACCCCTACCTTCTTGATCAGTTTTCGATTTCTTTAGCCATAACAAAACCTCTTTCGAATACAACACAATATCATTCAAATCAAAACCACCTAGACTCCAACGATTCGCGGAAACCAATTCAGATACCCTAAAAGCACAAAAATATGCTAATAAAAAAGCTACATTAAATAATGATACTTCAAAACAAGAAAAACAAACTTTTTGTAAAACTAAAACCACTCTTTCTAATAATGAATTTAAAGGACGCCTCTTATCCAAAACTACTCTCTTCCTTAACAAGCCTCTCACTGCCATACAAATACAAAATTTTTTAGACAAATCCTCCCAACCTAACAATTTAAACAGGAAGGATAAAGCCGACATGTTACGCTTTATCAGTGATTTAGAATTTTTTTAACTCCCCACACCTCTATCCAATCCAAAAGCAAACTCACTTCATCCACATGCTTGTCGTTCTCAACAAGTTTATTGAGCCACTGGACCCAAACAGCCAAATACGCATTCCAAGTTCTAGGAGCTAAAGCTCCCCTCACCATATTCAAAACTCTAGAAAATTCAGGTACCACATTTCCTCCGGGCACGTAGCCCCCACAGTGTCTGCATCCGGAACTGCTTCTCGAAACCTCTGCCACTGAAAATGAGAAAGAGCATCAGCCCCTATATTCTCCTTTCCAGGAACATGAACAGCTCTAAAGTACACATTATGTTTCAGACATTCGAAAACAAACATTCTGATCAAACCAATAACAGGCTTTGAACTAGAAGATAAACGGTTGATGGCAAAAACCACACCCATATTATCTGAATGAAATAACACTTTTTTGTTTTCAAAATCACGACCCCAAATCTTCAAAGCAACCACTAAAGGGAATAACTCCAAAAAGACCAGGTTTCTAGTCAAGCCAGCTGCCGCCCAAACACCGGGCCAAGCACCAGAACACCATTTATTGCCAAACAATGCACCAAAACCATGTGCACCCGAAGCATCTGTAAATAAATGCAATTCACTGTTCGCCACTTCTACAGACTGAATCAAGGAAATACCATTGAAGTCCTTTAAAAAAGCTTTTCAAACACTCAAGTCCTCCTTAACCTGAGCAGACAAGCGGATCCTAAAATGAGGAACCTTAACTCCCACCGTTGATAAAGACAATCTCCTGCAAAAAATCCTACCAACCGGGATAATCTTGCAAGCAAAATTTAACTTGCCAACTAAAGATTGAATCTCCCTCAAAGAAAGCTTCTTTCTCCTAAGAGCAGAATCAACCGAAATGAACAAATCCTTAACCTTGTCTTCAGGAAGCCTGCATTCCATCAAAACTGTATCAATACAGATACCCAGAAAACTAATAACCGAAGAAGGCCCTTCGTTTTTTTCCGATGCAATAGGGATACCAAATTCCCCCGCCATAGCCAAAAAAGAATCCATAAAAACCTGACACGAATTCTGTCCAGACGGACCCACAAAAAGGAAATCATCCAAATAATGGATAACTGATGACAACCCAGAAATCTGTTTTTACCACCCATTCCAAAAAAGAGCTAAATTTTTCAAATAAGGAACAAGAAATGGAACAACCCATAGGTAAACACAAGTCCACAAAATAAGAACCATCCACAAAACAGCCCAATAAATGATGGCACGATGGGTGCACCGGCAACAACCTAAAAGCAGATTCAATATCGACTTTAGCCAACAATGCGTTAGCACCTGCCTCCCTAACCAGAAACAAAGCTTTATCGAAGGAAGCATACCTGACCATAGAAAGTTCGGGTTCAATACCATCATTCACCGAAAAACCTTTCGGAAAGGACAAATGATGTATAAGCCTAAATTGATTCGGTACCTTTTTCGGAATGACACCCAAGGGGGACACCCTTAGATTATCAAAAGGAGGAGCAGAAAATGGACCTACCATTCTACCCAAAGAAACCTCTTTCCGAATTTTTTGCAACACCACCTCAGGGAAATCCTTAGCAGACTTAAGATTACCGGCAAAAACAGACTCAATACCTTTAACAAATGGAATAAGGAAGCCATCATTGAAACCATTGAACAGAATCTCCGCCTCAGAAGCCATACCCCTTCTCCTACCGTACAACCTTCCTTAAAGGGACAGTCTAGTCAAAATTAAATTTTCATGATTCAGATAGGGCATGCAATTTTAAACAACTTTCCAATTTACTTCTATTATCTAATTTGCTCAATTCTTTAGATATCCTTTGTTGAAGAAATAGCAATGCACATGGGAAGCCAATCACACAAGGCCTCTAGGTGCAGCAACCAATCAGCAGCTACTGAGCATATCTAGATATGCTTTTCAGCAAGTGATATCAAGAGAATGAAACAAATTAGATAATAGAAGTAAATTAGAAAGTTGTTTGAAATGACATGCTCTTTCTAAATCACGAAAGAAAAAAATTGGCTCTCATGTCCCTTTAACCACGGCTCCATCTTTTCTACTTTCACCGGAGTCTTGGCTTTGAATGACACTATCAGCCTTAGATGAAGATTTTGCCCTCTTGAAGCACTTAACACTGGAATGAATTCCTCCACAAAAGGAACATTCATGCTTGTACTTGCAAGCCGCTCCAAACTTACACACCCCTTCATTGAACTGAAAACAGAGACCTTTCCTAAAGGCCACTGCAGATGAAGCTGGCGAGGAAGCGCTTGAGACCCCTCCCGAACCCCGAAAGGGCTGAACCGATCTCAACGGAGTCATAAGCTCCAACCAAATGCCCATATCCCTATCATCCCAAAGCATTTCCGGCCGAACCGCCAAACACTGGCGGAACTGCTCATCATACTTCCACCAAGCTAAACCACCATAAGTACGACAAGCACTTGCTATTTCGTCCAAGTAACAAAATAAAGAAGAACACAATTCAGGGTTCTTCTCACCAATAACACTAGCTAAAATACAGAATGCTCTAGACCAGTTAGACAAAGTTTTAGGAATCGTCCTAAACTTTCTTCTCCGTTCGTCATCCTCCTTCTTACCCGACTCACTTTTATTATCCTCCTTACTGTCAAAACTTTGATCCACAGGAAGAAGAGAAAAAATTTCAACAAACTCACGTCTCCAGATTTTTTCCTTAATATCTTTAGAGAGATGAATACCCAAAGGGCCAACTGAACACAAACAAGGACGCCTCAAGGCTTGATCAGATACTCTAACCTGACTCACCACCGAAGGAGCACCAGATGGAACAGAAACCGCCTGATCCAAGAGACTTAAACTAGGAGTCACATTTTGCGCAACCCAGGCACCAACAGGACCCGAGGGAACACTGACAATAGCCTGAGAACTGTTAACAACACTAGCATTAGACTGAGAGCTACTCTCCATCTTAGAAACTAAATCCTTCAAACCTCTTAATAAAACTTCACACCTGTCATCAGACGCACTCACATTCAACACCTGCAACTCACTACTACTCACACCTGTATTACGTGAAGCTCTGGATAACCCTCTGGATGTACCTGTCTCCTTCCTTGCATCCGGGCGTAAAGATTCATTTCCATGCCTCGGAACCCCTCTATCTCTGTGACTCCTTCTATCCGGAGATCTAGATCTCCTATGCTTCACTCTCTCCCTTGACTGACTGTCTAGTGTACCCCAGACAGACGTTTTTGAATCCTGATTCTTTCTGACAGTAATAGGCGACCGGGATCTTACCCGACGCTGTGCAACTGGAATCCTGGACCTTCTTTCCTGATTCCTGCCTTCTCCTGAATTAACCTGTGACCGAGAGGATGCGTAATCCCTATTATCTACAATACTACCGCTAACATAATCATTAACATCCCTTTCACCCCTGACAAAACTATGTCTATCCCTGTTTACATTACCCTCAACTAAAGGAGAATTCATGCCCACTGGACTACTAATGAACCCCCCAGCTTTTTCTGGAACTAAAGCCTTAATTAACTGATTTAAAACATCAATACCCCCTACCTGTTCCGTTGAAACTGGTCCTGAACAAGATGGTAACTGCTCCTCCTCATCACCAAAGTCGCTATATTGCTCCTCAATCCATAGAGAGTCTCCCTCTTCATGGCCGCTCCGACTAGCTCCGTCAGTCTGACCAGCATTGCAGCACCTATCCTGTAAAACAGCTGGGGAAAAAGACACATTACCCTGCCTAACGGCAGCCCCCCTTAATTCTTTAATACCCTGATTGATTCCGCTATCCCCACTACTGTTGAATTGATTACCACCCCTATTGTCATAACCCTGCTGAAACCCTACATCTAAACTAGCATCCTGAGCCACAGTGTGAACAGGTCCAGCTACATCAGTGCAGTGCTTCGTCTTCCTTACAGCTTTTTTACCAGACCCTTTAGTGCTGGGGTCTTGAAAATTTAGCTCCCGCCTAACCGCATCAGCCACTGGCCTAACTGTATCAGCCACTGGCCTATTTAACATCCTAGCTTCAGGCCTAGAGCCCGTTGAATTCCTATTCCCTGTGTGACCTGTTAATACTACATTGGCACCTTCATTGAGGGCCGTGATATCCAGACCCTGTGCTCCTCTAGGCCCTGAGGCCGTAATACCCCTCCGGGAAGATGAGCCCTCAAGGCCTGTAATGGCCGTTACCTGGTCACGAAAAGGCGCCAAATTCAAATATGACTCATCTTCCGAGTCTTCCTCACAGGCCCCCATTGCCGCCTCATTTTCACCTTGATAACCAGGATACATCCCCACTTCACCTGCAAAAGAAATTATATTACCTTCTCCAGGCTCCGAAACCGGCAACCGTGACTCCTTCGGAACGCTGCCGACACCATTCCTGCTCCGCCGCTTGTTCACAGCTCCCGACTTGCTTGCGACTGTGCCGGCCTGCACCGCCCGTTGTTCGGAACCGCCTCCAGCTGATGAAGTCCTCACCACTCTCCTTCTTCTGCTACCGGAATCCTGCCTCTTCTCTCCCGATGGACTCAGCCTCTCAGGCGGGCGGGACCTACGAACAGGCCTAGAAGCTCCGCCACCCGCCGTCATCACTCCTCCGGAACCGATGGCCTCTTCAGGGACGAGTCTTCGCTGGATCCAGTCGACGCCCTTCGTCTTCAGCAGCTCTTGCACTGTTCCAAGAATTGATTGTAGATCTGCCATCGTAAGTATCAGACAACCGGAACGCTTCTATGAGGTAAGTACAGGAACGCTTCTTTGCAGGTCTTCTCCACACAATGACGAACTGGAAAGTGAGCAACGGCTCACGAAGACAAGCCCATCTGCGCCTCGAGTGAGGTCACTGGCCCCTCCTCTCACAGGCGCTCGACGGGGCCGCATTTACAGAGGAATGCAAAACACGTAGAGAGGATATAGTAAAATAGTGTATTGCTGTTTTAGGAAAATGAGTTGTCTTCTCTTCATAAATATGCAGGAGACAAGGTAGAAGTTAAAGGGCCATTGTAGCAAAAATAATATACATACTGTAATATGTTCTTCAAACCATGGGTCGGGACACATTACTGTCGGGACATTCTTGTGAACTGCTTGTGCAATGCCGCCCCCTGCAGATTTGCGGCCAATCAGCCGCTAGCAGGGGATATCAATGTCGGATTGATATCCACAGCCTCAGAGACAAGTTATGGAGCAACAGTCTTTAGACCGCTGCTTCATAATTGCTGTTTCCGGGGAGCCTGAAGGCTCGCGCAGAAACAGGTGCATTAAAGGGACACTGTACCCAAAAAATTTCTTTTGTGATTCAGATAGAGCATGCAATTTTAAGCAACTATCTAATTTACTCCTATTATCATTTTTCCTTCGTTCTCTTGCTATCTTTATATGAAAAAGAAGGCATCTAAGCTTTTTCTTGGTTCAGCACTCTGGACAGCAGTTTTTGATTGGTGGTTGAATTTATCCACCAATCAGCAAGGACAACCTAGGTTGTTCACCAAAAATGGGCCGGCATCTAAACTTACATTCTTGCATTTCAAATAAAGATACCAAGAGAATAAAGAAGATTTGATAATAGGAGTAAATTAGAAAGTTGCTTAAAATTGCATGCTCTATCTGAATCATGAAAGAAAATTTTTGGGTACAGTGTCCCTTTAAGCTTTATTCGGAGCTTGATAGTTCGGCCCATAAGCATAAAAATAGGGTTGCAAAGGTATGTGGTATCATGACACTGGGTCTTGAGAAAAAAGGTTTAAAGAACCCTGTGTTAGCGCATGTAATTTTAGTAATATTGAGCCCCGACTACTGTGTTTAACTCCCGCAAAGGGGTTAAAGACACTGTAGAAATACCACTCAGAGTCGTGCGACTAGCGCTGCTGATTCCCGAGCTTGAGTCCCAAGTGGTATTTTTTTTTTTTTATCCCCTTTGTGGGGGTTAAACACACAGTAGTCTAGGATCGCTAGCCTTAAAATGACATGATCTAACGTATTAGAGCATCTAATATTCTGACCATAATGGCCCTTCAAGTAAGTGACAAAAGTATAGGGGGTAGATTTATCATACCCCGGACAGACATGACATCATACGCAGGGGCTGTCAATCATCATGATCGTATTTGATCGGGAATATTGCAGTGGTGGAGGACAAGTTAAAGGGACACTGAACCCAAATTTTTTATTTCATGATTCAGATAGAGCATGCAATTTTAAGCAACTTTCTAATTTACTCCAATTATCAATTTTTCTTCATTCTCTTGCTATCTTTATTTGAACAGCAAGAATGTAAGTTTAGAAGCCGGCCCAAATCAGGGTTGGCTCCAGAACAAATGAAATGGGGGGGGTGCATTTTTTTTCCCGAGGGGGCACACATTTACAAAGCCAAGTACATAGTTGAAACGCTGGTAGTATTGCTGCTCATGGGAATTATGATGATTTTATATTGCTACAGCCCATTGAATGCATTAATAGAGCTAATTCATTTTGCAGTTTTTTGTATGAGTAATTTATGCTGCTGAGCTCCAAAAACCTGGCATAGTTTGGTAGGGCTTCTAAATTTAGAATATGTTAGGAATACATTCATTATAGCTGTAAGGATGAATAAATATTCTGCTCACAAAACGACAAATGTACTTCAGTGTTCAGTATATGCTGTATTACCAACAACTTAACAAGTGGGGTCTGAATGGATTGTGCAGAATTCCTAAGAACAATATTAGCTAAATAGAAGACATGCAGCCACTACTAGCTGGTGGTTTGTGCAGTGCACCCTGCTCCATCTCATTAAAGCCCTGAGGAATGTGCCTGGCACACTGAGGGACACTCCCACGCTTACTTAATACCTTAATATCTGATGGCTGGTGTGATGATGACCTGACCACTTGAGACCTTGAGACTCGAGTTGCTTTGCTTGTCGTCGAGTGTGCTGTGTGACTGGCCAGTAGTCCTGCGCAGCGGCGAACGCTATTGTCCCGCCCTTTCTTCTCCCCGAGTTCCCACCCCCTAACCAATCAAGAAATCCAACTAGGAGGAGTAGCGTAGAGTAGGAGTCAGTGACGTGAGTGACACTCCAGGCAGTCAGCCAGAGTCTTGGGCGAGGGTGGGTGGGTAGGTAGAGCTTGGAGACAGTGGCGTCATTGGGCACAACTGGGCCCGGCTTAAAAAAATAAATAAAAAAATAATTAATTGTTGCTATGTCAGCAGTGGGGCGGGGGAGGGGGCACAACATTCTATTTGGGCGGGCATTGACCCCCATTACCCCCCCCCCTTGGAGCCGACCCTGCAGCCCATTTTTGGTTCACAACCTGGGTTGTCCTTGCTGATTGGACAGCACCAATAAACAAGTGCTGTCCATGGTCCTGAACCAAAAATTGGCTGGCTCCTTAGCTTAGATGTCTTATTTTTCAAATAAAGAAAGCAAGAGAATGAAGAAAAAATTATAATAGGAGTAAATTAGAAAGTTGCTTAAAAATGCTGCTCTATTTGAATCATGAAAGAAAAAATGTGGGTTCAGTGTCCTTTTAAGGAGCAGTGGTCTTATGACCGCTGCTTCTTAACTTAAAGGCACAATATACACTATTTTTTTCTTTGCATAAATGTTTTGTAGATGATCTATTTATATAGCCCATAAAGTTTTTTAATTTTTTTTTATAGTTTTGCTTATTTTTAAATAGTTTTTGCTTATTTTTAAACCCGACGCACACAAACACCCGCAATAAACCTCTTTTCGCTTGCGCTTAACTGTTATCGCGCCACTCGTAATCTGGCCCTTACTTTGTTCCTAGTAATCAATTTTACCTGCTGGAGTGTATTATATTGTTTACAAATATCTCATTTACCTATATTTTGGCATTTGAAATAGCTGATTGTACCTGTGATTACCCTGCCTATATAAATTCTATACTTAAGTATTAGCTATAAAAAAAGTTGTGTAAACATAGTCAGAATAAGAAATTACGCTCCCAGTGGGAGTTAAGAAAGATAAGTAATAAAATGTTATGTTCGCTCTGAGGACCTGATGATCTAAACTTTGCCAGATCAGATGTGGTTTTTCTCGCCAACTATTTCTTGCGTAATTAAATAAAGGAGCAGTTCCTGCGTGAAGTTGAGAAGTCTCTTATAGAAAGTTGTGGAGCTCGCTGGAAAGGGAAACTGTTGTGTAGAGCAGTATGCAGTAAGCAGGGGGTCAACTTTAAAAATAAAATCCTGCAGCCAATATTAATCACATTACGCTGCTTTCTGCATATAGCATCTTATAATCGCCTATATTTTGTTTGCATATGTTTGTCTATTAGGGTTATAAGAATTTTGAGTGCTTTGAGACCACCTTTTAGTTTGCAAGAAAAAAAGAGATTTGCAGTGCAACAATCTTTACACAATTATGCTGGGATTAGAGAGACAATTTCATATGCGCCCATGTAATGCCCATTTTATGATAAAACAACAATTACGCTTAGCATTTTGTAATTTTTTTTTTAATTTCTATGTGATTTTTGCACATCCAGTGCACTTAAATTAAGATTTATGCTGTGAATATTTAATATGATTTATTCCTGTGTAATTTACATAAAAAGTTTGTTTTTATTGAAATACGATTTTTGATGCACCTCAACAGTACAATTTTTTCCTGCGTATTTTTGTGCGAATGTTTCAATTATTAATTTTGTCATTTAAAATGCAAATTTTATTTTACACTTTGTAATGTCCACATTTCCTCCCCATATGAAAATGCAGAGACGCCCTGTTTTCAGGGTAAAAAGTGGCTTTAGATCATTCCACTAGGGAAATAGTACTGGCAGCATTCTTTAATAATCTCGCCATCCTAGAGACCTTTAAATCATTGGGCTTTGGTATACAGACAGAGATCATTTTTAATGTGTTGTCGTTTCAAAGAACAAAATCAGTTATTTTGTATACAAAAATATATCTAAAGAACAAATTTCTCATACACTTTATTCTCTGCAACTTGAATAACAAGTAATTGAAAACACATCAAGGAAAAAACAGTGCACTGTCCCTATAAGCCAATTTTATGTACAAGCAACTATAATTAAAAATTAAAGGGACACTGAACCCAAATTTTTTCTTTTGTTGTTCAGATAGAGCATGCAATTTTAAGCAACTTTCGAATTTACTTCTATTATCAAATTTTCTTCATTCTCTTGGTATCTTTCAAGAATGTACGTTTAGATGCCGGCCCATTTTTGGTGAACAACCTAGGTTGTCCTTGCTGATTGGACATCACCAATAAACAAGTGCTGTTCATGGTACTGAACCAAAAATTGGCTGGCTCCTTAGCTTAGATGCCTTATTTTTCAAATAAAGATACCAAGAGAACAAAAAATTGATAATAGGAGTAAATTAGAAAGTTGCTTAAAATTGCATGCTCTATCTGAATCATGGAAGAAAAAATTCAGGTTCAGTGGCCCTCAACAAACTAATCCATGGAAATATCAATAAAATCAATTTACTATTGTTTTTATATTTTATTTTCATAATGCAACCATTATACTATTGAAAAGTAAAGCATTTTGTTTTGTTTTAGGTAAGCCACCATCCTCCGGTATCTGCTTTCCATGTCAGCAATAGGAAAGACGGATTTTCAATCACTGGAAGCATTCTGGCCAGATCCAGATTCTATGGTATTAAAAATTCTACAAATGCAATACAGATCTAACCTTATTCCTTTAGCCCATTAATTATAATGTATTTATTTATTAAATGCCAAAGCACTTATGTTTATTAATGTCTTTTACCGTTATGTCAGAAGAGTTTTCATAGTCCATTGCAATAATTACAAGTTGCCTTTAAAAGTACTGAGTTACACAGGGGAATGGTGTAATTCTTGTAAAATGACAAAGCTGCAGATTATCTGTGCTGTGCAGAGACCTGTACAGATGTGCCCTAGTTTATAGAAGCAGATTTGTGCACTATCAGCAGTTTGTGCAGAGTCCCTTGAGTATTGTGACAATGCAGTGTGTCAGACTAGTTACAAAACTTGCTAATTGTGCATCAGCACTTAGCGCTTTTTCTGCTATTCTTTAGTGCAACGAGGCAATGAAAATTGCTCAGGCAATAAATGTTTTTGTAACCACAAACCACAGTAAATGCAGGGATATATGCTAATATCTGTTTGGGTGAAAAGCTTAAAAGAACATATTATGCAAATATTTTCTACCCTGTATATGAAAGTGCAGCAGTTAAACAAGTTGAAAACATATTTTGCATGGAAAAAGGTGACGCAAAAGCTGTTTAAATTCACTACTGGGAATTTCAGGAAAAAGTTGTACCGGATAATTCTTAGCATTTTTACTACCACTGTACTTAAACATAAATAAAGCCTTTTAAAAAAAAAAAAAAAAAAAGTATTTACCTGCAACTATATATATCACGGTACTTAAACATAAAGACTTTTTTTAAAATTTACCTGCCACTATATATATATATATATATATATATATATATATATATATATATAGTGTTTTTTTGGCATAAAAAGATTTTTTAGCGGATAAGTTTCAACTAGCTATTTATTCACAGAATTAAGAAATTACTGTACAATTAACAAAAAAAAGGTAAAAAAATAAATTATATATATATTTTTATATATATAGATATAAATATATATATATATATATATATATATATATATATATATATATATACAGTATATAACATTAGTTATTACATACCATGAAAACCTGTAGGGCTAGATTACAAGTGGCGCGCCTACTGCACTCAAACTAAAATTTTAACATGGCTGGGTTCAGGAGTTCAGATATTGCGAATGCACTAACTTCTTCTCTCCATAGACTTCAATGGAGCACGCTATAAAAAACAAAACGTAACACTTAACGCTCTCTAACCGACACCGCTTTAGCCGAACTGCGCTAAAGCCAAAGGTTTTTATGAATACTTTAAATTCCAATGCTCTTCACATAGAAGAGAATGTTATTTTAATATATTAAAATATATATATATATATATATTTTATATATTTTTTTGTATATGACTTATATATATATATATATATATATATATATCTATATTAAAATATACATACAATATATCTATATTAAAATATACATATATATAAATCAATGTAAATATTTGCATAGGAAATTAGTACATCTAGGCAAGTATCCCCGCTTGCTTTTCCCCAGAAATTCTTAATATACAATGTTTCCAATGCACAAGCGAATTGTGGGTAAGATATGCAAATTAGATATGCAAATTCTCATTTTTTTTTTGCTTCAAAAATACTGTTTTGACACAGCGATCCTTTGAATCAGGATTATGACAGCAGACTAGAAATCACTCACTAGACAAGCCTGTTTCATTCTTTTTGGAACTCATCAGTAGGAGATAGATTTCTGGTTGCTGCATTGGAAAAGCTATTTTCATGGTTAAACCAAAATTCATTAAAATTATGGGGGGAGATAAAAAACTGAAATTAAAATCCTCCATTTCTCAAAATTAAATCAATGTAAATATTTGCATAGGAAATTAGTACATCTAGGCAAGTATCCCCGCTTGCTTTTCCCCAGAAATTTTTAATGTTTCCAATGCACAAGAGAATTGTGGGTAAGATATGCAAATTCTCAGTTTTTTTGCTTCAAAAATACTGTTTTGACACAGCGATCCTTTTAAACAGGATTATGACAGCAAAGGATCGCTGTGTCAAAACAGTATTTTTGAAGCAAAAAAACTGAGAATATGCATATCTAATTTGCATATCTTACCCACAATTCTCTTGTGCATTGGAAACATTGTATATTAAGAATTTCTGGGGAAAAGCAAGCGGGGATACTCGCCTAGATGTACTAATTTCCTATGCAAATATTTACATTGATTTAATTTTGAGACATGGAGGATTTTAATTTCAGTTTTTTATCTCCCCCCATAATTTTAATGAATTTTGGTTTAACCATGAAAATAGCTTTTCCAATGCAGCAACCAGAAATCTATCTCCTACTGATGAGTTCCAAAAAGAACAAAACAGGCTTGTCTAGTGAGTGATTTCTGGTTTGCTGTCATAATCCTGTTTAAAAGGATCGCTGTGTCAAAACAGTATTTTTGAAGCAAATCCTATGAGGTAAGTAAATGCGTCCCTTAAAGGAATGGATGTCCCTTGGCAATCCCAGAAACCGCTTCAGTGTCTCCTCAATATGGTAGAATGGATCCCTTTTGTTGCAGATTCGGTCGGATATCTTCCTCTCAGTAGTATGATGTTTCAAAAACATAAGAAAGGGAATACAAACATAGACCAGTAGTGCAACACTGTATGTACTTTAAAAGATAGTTTTATTATCTCAATGTTAAAAATGCTCACATTTATAACCCTCAATCCAATATGAGGTATCACAAAGGCATCAGTAGCAGTTTTTTTAAAAAACTGCTACTGATGTGACAAACATTTATCAAATGCCTTTGTGATACCTCATATTGGATTGAGGGTTATAAATGTGAGCATTTTTTAACATGGAGATAATAAAACTATCTTTTAAAGTACATACAGTGTTGCACTACTGGTCTATGTTTGTATTTTACCATATTGAGGAGACACTGAAGTGGTTTCTGGGATTGCCAAGGGATATCCATTCCTTTAAGGGACGCATTTACTTACCTCATAGGATTGAGGTCACCTGCTGTAAGTAGGCATCTATCTGCATTTTTGGATTACACAAGAATAAGTTAGCACACTTAGCTTATATGGGAACCCAAGAGTATGTGTTCTTACACGGATATTGCATGACCAATATTGACTTATTTATCATCTAATTTTATTAACCCTTTAGAATAAGGTGTTTTTTAAACTTTCCTGGGACTTGATCAATTCATTTATCTCATTAATTTACTATATTTTTTTGTATCAATTGACAAAACTAATACTGTATTGGACTACTTAATCTGCTAATTTTTTCAATATACATTGTATGAACCGTTTTCTGTGGTGGACCTCACTAGGTTCTGAAAGACCATTAGAAGAAAATGAACCAACTTATTTACTTATTTATTGGCAATTTTATTCATTTATTTATTTATTTGGTTGTTTTTTATTTATTTATTTATTAATTTTTCATTAATTTTCTATTAGAGTTGTATACACTTATTCAGCTATCTATACAACCATATAGCATTTATCCTCTGTCATACACATTTAAGTAATTACATCTGTATACGCTCATATAAACCAAGCGCCCGGATACCTATCTTCTCACCAATTTCTCAAACACATTAGGAATAAGATAGTCCAAGGTGGGGACCTTCTATCTATCATTATTCCAGGTATTAGGCAGCAGGTTTATTCTCCAAAAAATTAGAGCCATGGGCCAAGGGTTATACACTTAGCTCTGATTTATTCATCCTCTTTTAAACTATATATATATATATACATATATATATATATATATATATATATATATACACACACAGTATATGTATATCGAAAAGTCTGTTTTAAAATAAAAAAGACCTATTTTTTATGTGAAGAACATTAGAATTTCAAGTATTTCTATTTTAAACACATGTTTCAAGGTATTTGACTGGAAAGGGTTCAAAAGTTAATATATACACATATATGTGTATACATATACATTTGTGTGTTTATATGTGTATATATGTATGTACATATGTATTTACACATATAAACACATAAATACAGACACACACACACATACATTGGTGCCCTTCCCAGTCATACACTTTGCCATATACCATATCTCTTTTAACACTTAGAAACATTTTTATAAATTTTTATTGAAAAATGTGTGTGTATATATATATATATATATATATATATATATATATATATATATATATAAATCAATGTAGAAGTGCACTCTCACTTAAAACAAACACATCCCCCAGGGTGCTAACAAGAGCTGTAAATTTTGAAAAAAAAACAGCTTGCACTCTCTGGATTTATTCAAAAACGTTTTATTCAAACAAGTGACATTTCGGGGTCTATCGCCCCTTCCTCAGACCATCTGAGGAAGGGGCGATTGACCCCGATAAGTCACCTGTTTGTTTAAAACATTTTTTAAGAAATCCAGAGTGTGTGTGTGTGTGTAATACTTTAATTTAATGTGTTTCAACCTATAACTTTCAACTTGTAATACCAGTGCAAATTAGTGTGGTCATGATAGCATTAAACGCATCGGTTGCACTCAAGCAATATCGGCCCCGCTAACTCTTCTCTGGTTAGCACGCTTTACCATGGACTTTAATATCAAAGAGGCATGCTAATGGTAAAGCACACACACAATCCTTAGCGTGCCACTTGTAATCTAGGCCGTAGTTTTTTAACTGTAGAACCAAATTCTCTAAAGGGGGTTATTGGCATATTATAATTCAGCTAAGATCAAACAGGTATAACAGCATTGTAGTATTGTAGGGCATCGTTTTGTTGCAGTTTCCGCTTTGTGCATTACAAAGTGTAGCGCAGTGTTTATTTCAAGGTTACAAGTGATTGACAAGGTAAAGATACAGTAAGGCTCTTTTGCACTGCTGTAGTGTGTAAATATGATGTTGTCAGAAACACCACTTACATTACCCCGTTCAAGTTCATCTTTCCTATTCCTGGTTGCTAGTCGGCGTCAGGTGGAGGGATTCCTTAAACGGGAGTGACAGTGACAAAATTATAATTGGAAACAACAGGGCCTGCAGATGCAAGAGTAAGGGGGTAAAGAAGGCAGCAGGCAAGGATGCTAAACAATCCAAGGTCAGGGCAGGCGGCTGGCAAGGCAAAGACATAATGAAGTGAAAAAGCAAGTACTGTGGGCGCCTTAAAGGGCAAGTCAAAAAAATATATGAGTTGATTATGTCCTAATACATATGAAAAAAATCTTTTAACAAATGATAGGTAAATGATCAAGAAAAAAAATCTTTTAACAAATGATAGGTAATGATCAAGAAAAAAACAACAGCCAATTGAAATGAATGTTAAAATATAATTTAATTAGACTTTACTAAATGTATTAAAAGAGTTGTAAGCGAAATAATTCATACAATGAGATAAATATAAAATGGCAATACTAAATGTACATAAATAAATGCATAAAAACTTATTTATATAAAATGAGTAATTCTCTGTAAGTGACCTATCTATGTAGAGAGAAGACCTCTAAAGACACTTCAAAATACTTAGCCTCTGCTGCAGACAGGGTTAAGGAAGCAAAAAAGCAGTACTAATGAGAGAAAACGAATCCTGCTTATTTAAGCAAAATAACAATGAGCTGCAACAATGATGCTCAATTCAATTTCAAAGTTTTAGAATTGGTGTAAAACGGCAATCCTGCGCAGGTTATAGCCGTGGAGAAACAGTACCTTAATTTGTTCAGGAGCTCCAAGTGTTTTTGTAATCCAGTGTAGTGGTTATACCGCCAGCATGAAACAGCTCTGGGAACCCTCTGTGTGTGATGGGAAGAAAGACGCCAAGCTCCTCTCCCCTACACACTCTGGAATTCCACCCTCAGCTGTGTGATGTCCGTTTGTTGCTTCAGTGTTTCCTGGAGTACGGTGTCCTTCTTTGTTCACATCAAAATTCCATCACGATAACGACATTCCTTAGGAAGAACCAAGGTGCAAATATTTATATTGTAGGACTGTTTGTCCAAAGTCATACCAGTATCTGTTGGAATATTATCTAGAATCACATAATTAGCATATTTTTAAAATGTATTTTGCTGAATAGCTTCATAGGTGTCATATTCCCATATCCAGGTTATAAATGTATGATTGAATAAGACTTTGCTAATCTATTGATCACATTTTCTTAATTTTAGGCAATTCCCTTTCTGCAATATTAGATGGAAATGCAAGGCTTACATTTCTGACTCGGGAAGAAGAATACATCATCACTATGCCATATGCTCACTGTAAAGGTATGGAAGGAACGGGCACGTTATTTATTATAGGTTACAAACATATGGCTGGATCCTATTCAACTCCCTATTGATAACAGCCCTGCCACTATAACTCATGGTGGTTCACTCATAGGAATGGGCAAATGCGCTTGTATTCAAATTTGAATGTTAAACCGAATGTTATTGTAGAAATTTGATTTACATAATAGAATGTTGATAGTAACGAATATTCTTAAAAATTCTATTATCGAATGTTATTTTCAGTTTTCAAATGTCACTTTCGAATTCGAATGTGACAATCGAATGTGATATTCCTATTTGAATGTGACATTCAAATTCGAATATTACATTTATAAAACACAGTTGTAGACTAGAAATACTATTTAGAATATTACATTTATAAAAAAGAGTATTAGACTAGAAATACTATTTTGAATTTGAATGTGACATTCAAATTCGAATATTACATTTATAAAACACAGTATTAGACTAGAAATACTATTTCACATTTGAATGTCACATTCAAACTCGAATTTAGCATTCAAATTCGAATTTTACATTTATTAAACACAGTTGTAGACTAGAAATACTATTTTGAATTTGAATGTTACATTCGAATTCGAATGTAGCATTTGAATTTGAATATTACATTTAAAAAACAGTATTAGACTAGAAATACTATTTTGAATTTGAATGTGACATTCAAATTCGAATGTAGCATTCGAATTTGAATATTACATTTATTAAACACAGTTGTAGACTAGAAATACTATTTTGAATTCGAATGTCACATTTGAATTCGAATATTACATTTCAAAATTGAATAAATACATAGCTAAACATTCTATTATTCGAACTACTATTTTCAAATTTTATTGGCAAATTTGAAAATGAAAATTCAAAAATAGAATGTTAGAATGTTATATAAACATTCGAAATTCGATTCGAATGAGCGAACGTATCAAAATTCGTTTTAAATTTTGAATTTTTAGAAAACATCCGCCCATCCCTAGTCACTCATCACAAACAAATAGCAGCTCGAACACTGTGGCATTAGACACACTAGAGCATAGTAGGTTCGGTATCCTATGGCTGTTGATATTATGCATGGAAGTGGACAGTTCTCCCGCAGAAACCATATGAACAACAATTATTAATTAGCCAAAGCTCAATGCCAGGGATCAAAAAGAAAAAATTAACTAACCATTAATACTCCCTTATTAAAACGAGACTGCACCCCCAGCACAGTTAACACCAGTGGTGGGATCAGCCTGTTCTCACGTGTTCTTAAAGGGATAGAAATGTGCATAGGTGCATTTCAGTTTTAAGCAAAAAGCAATTTTGCAATAAACTTCCATTATCAAAAATAGTTCTAATAAAAAGTTATTACTGTTTTTCTGCGGCATACGCACTAATGCAGGTTGTAAGTATCTGAGTGACTTTCCAATTTAGTTTTATTATCACATTTACTTTTTTCTCTTGTAGTCTTTTGTTGAAAAGCATATCCCGGTAGGCTCAGAAACATCAGTGCACCAGTGGGAGCTAGCTGGTGAGTGGTGGCTCCAATCATATTTCTCTTGTCATAGGCACCCCAGATGTGTTCAGCTAGCTCCAAGTAGTGCATTACTGTTCTGACTTTAACTATGTGTTTAACCCATTTGCAGAGGTTAAACACACAGATTTGTGCAAGCAAAAGTGCATTTATAAAATATGTTTTTAAGTGACACTCTCTTTTGTTATAGGTCTTTTGTATGGCACAATGACAATGGAATTAGGGGGTAAAGTGACAATTGAATGTGAGAAAACTAGATATACAACAGAGCTGGAATTCAAGCTTAAGGTAATTCTAATGAACTGTAACAATTTATTATAGTTTACATTTGTATCATTTGATAAATGTAGTTGCTGTGCTGCCCTAGGCACTGGGAAGTGTGCTGCTCCCAAAATCCCCCAACAACCAAAAATGTATTTATTTATATATTGATTTATTATTTATTTGTGCATTTATTTATGTGTTTATTTATGTATTATTTTAGTTTACATTTATTTCATATATTTGTCACAACCAGAGGCTTGGGACACATAAAGGAATCATGCAACCCCAATATATGATATGGGGTTACTGATTTGTAGTAAAATTAATTAAAAAAAAATTAAATAGAACTACCCCTCAAGATCTGCTGTCACCTATATCTTGCTACCCTGGGCACAGACTTAGTGCCCCTAGCCAAATGTATGCCCCATATCTTTACATAAAAAGATGTGATTGAGTAAACCTGTGACAAATCATCACAAATAAATAGTTTGTGTCAATATCAATAGACAATTCAAATGTCACTGGATAAGGCCCACGCCTGGTGGCACAGAGTTGTAAAATTGGGTCCAAGCAGGTGAGCTTCAAAATAAATCCAAAGCAAACAAGATTTTCTCATTATGGTCATAACCTGGTGACTAAGATATCTAAGAGGGATTGCCAAACCAAACAGGAATATCTTGCCACATGTTGAGTAGTTGCTTCTGAACTAATTGCGTATCCTCTATCATTTCCTGCTTCAAGACAATAAAAAGCCCCCTTGTTACATTTGGACATCTTCTCACCAATGTACTGAGGGGTGTGATCAACCTGCGCTGGGAAAGTTACCAATAAACCACTGGGTAAATGGAGTATCCTCAAACTCCACAGAGAAGAATACAATCATACAATAGTAATAAGGATATTACTATAATAACCCCTGGCGCTAACGTGTAGCTAAAATTGGTAATGCAAAGGTTCTAATTATTGTATACTATAAACAATAAATTACCTTAGTACGATGGAAATGATAATTCCTTACAAATATGTGAAAACTGGGTAGTTGATTAATAAACCCAAATTAAGGGATGTGCTTAAGGATGAACCAGAGTAATGGTGCAAGTAAAAAATAAACAAATTTTATTACAATCTTAATCGTGCACAGAAATACTTTTAAAACCAAATTTAAATAACACTCTGATCAGGCGTTTGACAATGTAGTATCAATAAAATCCCTAAAAACCTCAAAATAAAATTGCATAAATAAAATAACAATAAAACAACAATGAGACAATCACTATCACAAATGGTTAATTCGAGATAGAGAACAAAGATCCCATTGGAAACCAAGGAAGATCCACGTCAGACCGAAAATGCTCTATGAAGTCCCAGCTGTCTCTCTATAGCGGTCCTGGATTAGATCACTGCTGGATGGATCCCCGAAATGAAGGAAACCTCTTGTCTTTTACAATCCGTATCAGCACTCACGCCAGATAGACCAAACTGTGCTCTGGGTCTCTGTGCGGTCTTGGCGCTGGTAATTAGTTCCAGTCACCTGTGTGTTAGAAAAGTGGGCGGAGCAACGCGTTTCAGCCCGGTCTGGGCCTTTGTCAAGCTCCTGATAGATGGGAGGTCAGGTCTTTTATACCGTCACCCCTGCATATGATTGGTTAGGCATTAATTCAAAACAAAGGGAATTGCGATACGAATCCATTATAAATAAAAATGATTGTTAATCTTAAAAGAATCTAAAATTGATCATCAAATAAGCTGAAATTTGAAGGGCAAATTGTGCATCTTTAAATGTATTATGAATAAGAGCAGAAAGTAACAATAGAAAAAATGTATCATTTTGTATCTGTATCGCAATTCCCTTTGTTTTGAATTAATGCCTAACTAATCATATGCAGGGGTGACGGTATAAAAGACCTGACCTCCCATCTATCAGGAGCTTGACAAAGGCCCAGACCGGGCTGAAACGCGTTGCTCCGCCCACTTTTCTAACACACAGGTGACTGGAACTAATTACCAGCGCCGAGACCGCACAGAGACCCAGAGCACAGTTTGGTCTATCTGGCGTGAGTGCTGATACGGATTGTAAAAGACAAGAGGTTTCCTTCATTTCGGGGATCCATCCAGCAGTGATCTAATCCAGGACCGCTATAGAGAGACAGCTGGGACTTCATAGAGCATTTTCGGTCTGACGTGGATCTTCCTTGGTTTCCAATGGGATCTTTGTTCTCTATCTCGAATTAACCATTTGTGATAGTGATTGTCTCATTGTTGTTTTATTGTTATTTTATTTATGCAATTTTATTTTGAGGTTTTTAGGGATTTTATTGATACTACATTGTCAAACGCCTGATCAGAATGTTATTTAAATTTGGTTTTAAAAGTATTTCTGTGCACGATTAAGATTGTAATAAAATTTGTTTATTTTTTACTTGCACCATTACTCTGGTTCATCCTTAAGCACATCCCTTAATTTGGGTTTATTAATCAACTACCCAGTTTTCACATATTTGTAAGGAATTATCATTTCCATCGTACTAAGGTAATTTATTGTTTATAGTATACAATAATTAGAACCTTTGCATTACCAATTTTAGCTACACGTTAGCGCCAGGGGTTATTATAGTAATATCCTTATTACTATTGCATCTTCTCACCAAACAGTGTAGAACTGGATGAATGTTACACCCAATAGACCTCAACAGCTAAGTTCTTAGTTCTCCATTGTTCTATTTGATTGTTTAACATTTTTGTTGGATATCTGTGGATCCCTCTGAGTTTGGTATTCACATGGATGTTAGCTAATCTTAACTTTTTTCAAGATGCAAGATCCAAGTACCAGTTACATCATCATCAGTATTGTGTGACCTTATTTTTCCAATGGGTATTACATACTTGTTCAGATACTATGATAAACCCAGAATACTCTAGAGAACACAGGAACCCCTGTGGTTTTCCAGTCAATCACTGGAAATTTAATATCAGGTAGGGGGGTCAAGAACACAGTTTAGAGGTGATAAACGTTTCTCATAGACAGTTTTGGGCTGTACACTGGCCTTTCTCAATGTGATAAAGCACTCTTCTAGAGACTTTTAAATCAAACCTTAACCAATCAGCTTAATGAGACTCCACGTCTCGCAACCTATCAGGCAGACTTACATCAGGCTGTCCTCACAGGGTAATGTTCTCCATTATATGTCAGAGGTTGATTTTTACAAATAAGAACACAAAATATCAAATCAGTATAATGCAATATTGGAAAAACAACCCATTTGGTCATTATGTCATGCTCTGTTGATAAACGTAGTTATAGCAACCCTCCACATGCATCAGAAAATGGGGCCGAATTATCAAGCTCCAAATGGAGCTTGATGCCCCTGTTTTCACGGGAGCCTTCAGGCTTGCTGGAAACAGTAGTTATGAGGCAGCGGTCTAAAGACCGCTGCTCCATAACTTGTCCGCTGCCTCTGAGGTTGCGGTCTTCAATCCACCCAATACTATACGATCGGGCTGATTGACATGCCCTGCGAATCCGCCTGCGAATCTGCAGGGGGTGGCATTGCACAAGCAGTTCACCAGAACTGCTTGTGCAATGATACATGCAGACAGCGTATGCTGTCGGCATTTATCGATGTGTGGCAGACATGATACGCTAAATTGGCCACCAAATGTTATAGTAAATTAGTCCTCATTGGATACTTAAGGCCACGTGATTGTGACATAATTTATTTACATTTAACATGTGTGTATATGCCAGCAATATTAGCGCTCCACTTTGTAATTCCAGCACATGATAATGTGCACTGGTATTACAAGTTAATCGCAATGCAAACGTGACCTCGCATTGCTAGGAAGTATTGCACTCATGAAAAAGCACACTTCCCTAGGCTCCTATAGGAGCCTCGTTCTGATGCCATCACAGACAGCATCAGAACCTTGACCAGCGAAGGGGGTAAGTAGCGCAGTGATGGGCAGCATTTTTTAATATATATGTATATGGCTATAATACATTATATTCATGAGTTAATATGTATATATAGACATATTAACACATACATATATATGTATATAAGCATATACATATAAATTTACAGGGAACACGCGGTTCCCATGGAATGTAAAGGCACTTTTCAGCGCTGTTTTTTTTTCTAACACCCCACAGTTGCCAACTTTAAAGCCTCAAAACTGCCTAGTGCAAATGTTTTTATTGGAAAATAAAGTTAGATTTTTTTTATAAAAAGTGTAATACCCTCTATTTTGAGGGCATTTGGGGCACTTTTAGAAAATTAATAAGAAATCTAATCTTGGGTTAATTTTCAGACGGCGCTAATTTCTACCGTGAGCTCAAGGTAGCAATAACCAGCAACTTGTAATGACTGTTTAATGGCAGGATGAGCTAATTTTATAAAATTATCAGAAAAATTAATGTTCTTTCTTTAAAAAAAATAAATGATAAAATTATCAGAAAAATGAATATTCTTTCTTTAAAAAAACAAAAACATAATTTATGTAAGAACTTACCTGATAAATTAATTTCTTTCATATTAGCAAGAGTCCATGAGCTAGTGACGTATGGGATATACATTCCTACCAGGAGGGGCAAAGTTTCCCAAACCTCAAAAAGCCTTCAAATACACCACTCACCACACCCACAAATCAGTTTAACGAATAGCCAAGAAGTGGGGTGATAAGAAAAAAGTGCAAAAGCATAAAAAATAAGGAATTGGAATAATTGTGCTTTATACAAAAAAATCATAACCACCACAAAAAGGGTGGGCCTCATGGACTCTTGCTAATATGAAAGAAATGAATTTATCAGGTAAGTTCTTACATAAATTATGTTTTCTTTCATGTAATTAGCAAGAGTCCATGAGCTAGTGACGTATGGGATAATGACTACCCAAGATGTGGATCTTTCCACGCAAGAGTCACTAGAGAGGGAGGGATAAAATAAAGACAGCCAATTCCGCTGAAAAATAATCCACACCCAAAATAAAGATTAAATTTTATAATGAAAAAAACTGAAAATATAAGCAGAAGATTCAAACTGAAACAGCTGCCTGAAGTACTTTTCTACCAAAAACAGCTTCAGAAGAAGAAAACACATCAAAATGGTAGAATTTAGTAAAAGTATGCAAAGAAGACCAAGATGCTGCTTTGCAAATCTGATCAACCGAAGCTTCATTCCTAAACGCCCAGGAAGTAGAAACTGACCTAGTAGAATGAGCTGTAATCCTTTGAGGCAGAGTTTTACCCGACTCGACATAAGCATGATGAATTAAAGATTTCAACCAAGATGCCAAAGAAATGGCAGAGGCCTTCTGACCTTTCCTAGAACCGGAAAAGATAACAAATAGACTAGAAGTCTTTCGGAAAGTCTTAGTAGCTTCAACATAATATTTCAAAGCTCTAACTACATCCAAAGAATGCAATGATTTCTCCTTAGAATTCTTAGGATTAGGACATAATGAAGGAACCACAATTTCTCTACTAATGTTGTTGGAATTCACAACCTTAGGTAAAAATTCAAAAGAAGTTCACAACACCGCCTTATCCTGGTGAAAAATCAGAAAAGGAGACTCACAAGAAAGAGCAGATAATTCAGAAACTCTTCTGGCAGAAGCGATAGCCAGAAGGAACAAAACTTTCCAAGAAAGTAATTTAATGTCCAATGAATGCATAGGTTCAAACGGAGAAGCTTGAAGAGCCCCCAAAACCAAATTCAAACTCCAAGGAGGAGAAATTGACTTAATAACAGGTTTTATACGAACCAAAGCTTGTACAAAACAATGAATATCAGGAAGATTAGCAATCTTTCTGTGAAAAAGAACAGAAAGAGCAGAGATTTGTCCTTTCAAGGAACTGATAGACAAACCTTTATCCAAACCATCCTGAAGAAACTGTAAAATTCTCGGAATTCTAAAAGAATGCCAGGAAAAATGACGAGAAAGACACCAAGAAATATAAGTCTTCCAGACTCTATAATATATCTCCCTAGATACAGATTTACGAGCCTGTAACATAGTATTAATCACAGAGTCAGAGAAACCTCTTTGACTAAGAATCAAGCGTTCAATCTCCATACCTTTAAATTTAAGGATTTGAGATCCTGATGGAAAAAAGGACCTTGCGACAGAAGGTCTGGTCTTAACGGAAGAGTCCACGGTTGGCAAGAAGCCATCCAGACAAGATCCGCATACCAAAACCTGTGAGGCCATGCTGGAGCTACCAGCAGAACAAACGAGCATTCCTTCAGAATCTTGGAGATCACTCTTGGAAGAAGAACTAGAGGCGGAAAGATATAGGCAGGATGATACTTCCAAGGAAGTGACAATGCATCCACTGCTTCCGCTTGAGGATCCCTGGATCTGGACAGATACCTGGGAAGTTTCTTGTTTAGATGAGAGGCCATCAGATCTATTTCTGGAAGTCCCCACATTTGAACAATCTGAAGAAATACCTCTGGGTGAAGAGACCATTCTATACCTGGGATATGAACCGCAGAAACTAGACAGGAGCTGGATTCCGCCCAAACCAGAATTCGAGACACTTCTTTCATAGCTAGAGGACTGTGAGTCCCTCCTTGATGATTGATGTATGCCACAGTTGTGACATTGTCTGTCTGAAAACAAATGAACGATTCTCTCTTTAGAAGAGGCCAAGACTGAAGAGCTCTGAAAATTGCACGGAGTTCCAAAATATTGATCGGTAATCTCACCTCCTGAGATTCCCAAACCCCTTGTGCCGTCAGAGACCCCCACTCAGCTCCCCAACCTGTAAGACTTGCATCTGTTGAAGTTACAGTCCAGGTCGGAAGAACAAAAGAAGCCCCCTGAACTAAACGATGGTGATCTGTCCACCACGTCAGAGAGTGTCGTACAATCGGTTTTAAAGATATTAATTGAGATATCTTTGTGTAATCCCTGCACCATTGGTTCAGCATACAGAGCTGAAGAGGTCGCATGTGAAAACGAGCAAAGGGGATCGCGTCCAATGCAGCAGTCATAAGACCTAGAATTTCCATGCATAAGGCTACCGAAGGGAATGATTGTGACTGAAGGTTTCGACAAGCTGATATCAATTTTAGACGTCTCTTGTCTGTCAAAGATAGAGTCATGGACACTGAATCTATCTGGAAACCCAAAAAGGTTACCCTTGTCTGAGGAATCAATGAACTTTTTAGTAAAATGATCCTCCAACAATGATCTTGAAGAAACAACACAAGTCGATTCGTATGAGATTCTGCTAAATGTGAAGACTGAGCAAGTACCAAGATATCGTCCAAATAAGGAAATACCACAATACCCTGTTCTCTGATTACAGACAGAAAGGCACCTAGAACCTTTGTAAAAATTCTTGGAGCTGTTGCTAGGCCAAACGGCAGAGCCACAAACTGGTAATGCTTGTCTAGGAAAGAGAATCTCAGAAACTGATAGTGATCTGGATGAATCGGAATATGCAGATATGCATCCTGTAAATCTATTGTAGACATATAATGCCCTTGCTGAACAAAAGGCAGGATAGTCCTTACAGTTACCATTTTGAATGTTGGTATCCTTACATAACGATTCAATATTTTTAGATCCAGAACTGGTCTGAAGGAATTCTCCTTCTTTGGTACAATGAAGAGATTTGAATAAAACCCCAGCCCCTGTTCCAGAACTGGAACTGGCATAATTACTCCAGCTATCTCTAGATCTGAAACACATTTCAGAAATGCTTGAGCCTTCGCTGGATTTACTGGGACACGGGAAATAAAAAATCTCTTTGCAGGAGGTCTTATCTTGAAACCAATTCTGTACCCTTCTGAAACAATGTTCTGAATCCAAAGATTGTGAACGGAATTGATCCAAATTTCTTTGAAAAAACGTAATCTGCCCCCTACCAGCTGAGCTGGAATGAGGGCCGCACCTTCATGTGGACTTAGGAGCTGGCTTTGATTTTCTAAAAGGCTTGGATTTATTCCAGACTGGAGATGGTTTCCAAACTGATACCGCTCCTGAGGATGAAGGATCAGGCTTTTGTTCCTTGTTGTGACGAAAGGAACAAAAACGATTATTAGACCTGAATTTACCTTTAGATTTTTTATCCTGTGGTAAAAAAGTTCCTTTCCCTCCAGTAACAGTTGAGATAATAGAATCCAACTGAGAACCAAATAATTTATTACCCTGGAAAGAAAGGGAAAGCAGAGTAGACTTAGAAGACATATCAGCATTCCAAGTTTTAAGCCATAAAGCTCTTCTAGCTAAAATAGCTAGAGACATATACCTGACATCAACTCTAATGATATCAAAGATGGCATCACAAATAAAATTATTAGCATGTTGAAGAAGAATAATAATGCTATGAGAATTATGAACTGTTACTTGTTGCGCTAAAGCTTCCAACCAAAAAGTTGAAGCTGCAGCAACATCAGCCAACGATATAGCAGGTCTAAGAAGATTACCTGAAAGTAAGCTTTTCTTAGAAAGGATTCAATTTTCCTGTCTAAAGGATCCTTAAAGGAAGTACCATCTGCCGTAGGAATAGTAGTACGCTTAGCAAGAGTAGAGACAGCCCCATCAACCTTAGGGATTTTGTCCCAAATTATTCCATTCCCTGGAAATTACTTCAGAAATAGCACCAGGAACAGGAAAAACTTCTGGAATAACTACAGGAGATTTAAAAACCTTATCTAAACGTTTAGATTTAGTATCAAGAGGACCAGAATCCTCAATTTCTAATGCAATTAGGACTTCTTTAAGTAAAGAATGAATAAATTCCATTTTAAATAAATATGAAGATTTATCAGCATCAACCTCTGAGACAGAATCCTCTGAACCAGAAGAACTATTATCAGAATCAGAATGATGATGTTCATTTAAAAATTCATCTGAACAATGAGAAGTTTTAAAAGACTTTTTATGTTTACTAGAAGGAGGAATAACAGACATAGCCTTCTTAATGGATTTAGAAACAAAATCTCTTATGTTATCAGGAACACTCTGAGTATTAGATGTTGACGGAACAGCAACAGGTAATGGAACTTTACTAAAGGAAATATTATCTGCATTAACAAGTTTGTCATGACATTCAATACAAACAACAGCTGGAGGAACAGCTACCAAAAGTTTACACCAGATACACTTAGCTTTGGTAGCTCCAGCACCAGGCAGCGATTTTCCAGAAGTATCTTCTGACTCAGTTGCAACGTGGGACATCTTGCAATATGTAATAGAAAAAACAACATATAAAGCAAAATTTGAACAAATTCCTTAAAAGACAGTTTCAGGAATGGGAAAAAATGCCAGTGAACAAGCTTCTAGCAACCAGAAGCAATAAAAAATGAGACTTAAATAATGTGGAGACAAAAGTGACGCCCATATTTTTTTAGCGCCAAATAAGACGCCCACATTATTTGGCGCCTAAATGCTTTTGGCGCCAAAAATGACGCCACATCCGGAACGCCGACACTTTTGGCGCAAAAGAACGTCAAAAATGACGCAACTTCTGGCGACACGTATGACGCCGGAAACAGAAAAAAAATTTTGCGCCAAAAAAGTCCGCGCCAAGAATGACGCAATAAAATGAAGCATTTTCAGCCCCCGCGAGCCTAACAGCCCACAGGGAAAAAGTCAAATTTTAAGGTAAGAAAAAAATGATTGATTCAAATGCATTATCCCAAATATGAAACTGACTGTCTGAAATAAGGAATGTTGAACATCCTGAGTCAAGGCAAATAAATGTTTGAATACATATATTTAGAACTTTATAAAAAAGTGCCCAACCATAGCTTAGAGTGTCACAGAAAATAAGACTTACTTACCCCAGGACACTCATCTACATGTTGTAGAAAGCCAAACCAGTACTGAAACGAAAATCAGCAGAGGTAATGGTATATATATATAAGAGTATATCGTCGATCTGAAAAGGGAGGTAAGAGATGAATCTCTACGACCGATAACAGAGAACCTATGAAATAGACCCCGTAGAAGGAAATCATTGAATTCAAATAGGCAATACTCTCCTCACATCCCTCTGACATTCACTGCACGCTGAGAGGAAAACCGGGCTCCAACCTGCTGCGGAGCGCATATGAACGTAGAATCTAGCACAAACTTACTTCACCACCTCCATAGGAGGCAAAGTTTTTAAAACTGAGTTGTGGGTGTGGTGAGGGGTGTATTTGTAGGCATTTTGAGGTTTGGGAAACTTTGCCCCTCCTGGTAGGAATGTATATCCCATACGTCACTAGCTCATGGACTCTTGCTAATTACATGAAAGAAAATGTTCCTATGCTTTGGTGTGTCACCATCGGCCTGTATAGCTGTGGTAATCTTTCTTAGCAGCCAATGAGGTTTTATCCCAACTTCCTGCTAGTTTCAAAATAAATTACCTTCTCATACAAAAAAAATAATTCATGTGGTAAATTTATCATGGTGTGGACAGACGTGATCCGCTATAGCGAATCATGTCCGCCGCACATCGATAAATGCCGACTGCATACGATATTGGCTTTTATCATTGCACCAGCAGTTGCACCAGATTGCCGCTAGCAGGGGCTGTCAATCAACCCGATCGTATTCGATTGGGCTGATTGCTGTCCGCCACCTCAGAGATGGCGGACGAGTTAAGGAGCAGCGGTCTTAAATCGACCCCATAATGAATGGCTCTTTTTTTCCTAATATTTTTTAAATAAATTTGTTGAGTTTAATCTCCCTTTCCATAAAATCATTTTCTTTTTCTTTTTTTTAAAGCCTTTCTTTGGTGGGAGTGAAACCTTAAATCAAATCTCTGGGAAAATTAAAGTTGAAGAGGAGGTGTTAGCGAACCTTGATGGACACTGGGTGAGCATCATTTTGTAATAGTTTGGATAAATAGATGAATATGTTATGGTAAAGATGAATAGTTAAGTGTATGCAATGTATATAATTCATTATTTCTCTATTCCTCAAATGCTATTAATTGATACTGACTATCAAATAGTTCACAGAAGAATCAATGTAACCTAGCAACAGCTATTGATGTTTTTCTCCTATACATCATCAAGCTCAGTACACAACCTCACTACTGAAAGACATCAATAGAACAGTTGCAAGGTTATAACGATATTCATATTGATATTTTCATAGCTCATATTAATTACTGGTGCATTTAATTACTAATTAATTTCCATGCCCTATGCATCATTTTTAAACATTCGCCCAATTTCCTCTGACCATCTGCTCACCAACCTGCCACCTGGTATCTGACAAGCGACACACGTACCCATCTACCTGCAGTAGAATACATAATCAGAATAGCATTATCAATAAATGCATAATACAAAACCACTTTTAAATGAGTAGTACATTTCAAAGTTACATATTTTTTTTCCTAATGCATCATGTGACAGCTTTCAGCCAATGACAAAATGTGTATACATATATCCTATGAATCTTGCACATGCTCAGTAGGAGCTGGAGCCTCAGTGCATATAAAAAGATTATGCACATTTAGATAATAGATGTGAATTGGAAAGATGTTAAATATTGTCTGAATCATTAAAGTTTAAATTTGACTTGACTGTCCCTTTAAGTAGACTGGCTTGTGGTTGTGTGTGCATGTGAAAAGGCATCTTCATCTATATATATATGTGAATAGTTAAACAGTTTGTGGCTTAATATTTACACATCAATGTGAACATAGCCTTAGTGTATGGTTTGCTTTCGCTGCAGGACAGAGAAGTGTTTATAAATGATGTACAAAATGGCAGCCGGGATATATTTTGGAATCCAACATCTGAAGTGCGGAAACAAAGGCTGAAGAGGCACATTGTTCTGTTTGAGGAGCAGACAGAATTTGAATCAGAGAGGTACAGTATAGCTGAATGGAAATATGAAGCTCTGCTCACTGTATCAACTCATTGCTTTGTTATGTTTGCCACTATATTGCAGCTTTGCATGCAACAATTTTATACATAAAAGAAAAAGGTTTTATAATAGAAGTCAATTAGAAAATTATTTTAAATGGTACCCTCTATATGAATAATTAAAGATTTATTTTGACTTCAGTGTCCCTTTAAGGTGATGTCTATGACCTAGATTACAAGTTGTGCGCTAAACCCGGTGCGTATATAACGCAAAAAAATTAGCGGTATCACACTTTCCATATTGCTGCCATTACAAGTTACAAAAAACCTTCTTGTGTTGTACGTTATAGTGTGTTAAGCTGTATACCGCACAAAAGCCAAGTCCTGACTTGATGTGCTCGTGCACTTATCCCCCCATAGACATCAATGGAAAAAAAGTGTAAGAAAAAATCTAACACCTGCAATTGCGGAATGGCGATCATTATAACACATTCCCCATTGATTTCTATGGAGACAAGAAAGTTTGTCATAAATCTAACACCCTAGTCTAAACAAAACATAAGACTTTCTAAACACTAGCCAATACATCAGTTTTTTTCTAATATATATATTTTTTAAATTATATAAAAATAAGGGACCATAATAGACGTAGAATTAGCAATAATCCTTTTTTATCCTTCTCATCTTTTGCACATCACATTCATACCAGCACTAGATAAAGAGATTTGATACTAAACAATTCAATTTAATATCAAGAACACAGAGTCTGTTATCAAACCTTCCTAATCCACACTTAATGTTCGACAAATCGTAACTATTAGAAAAAAGGAAAACTAGCTTCAAACTTGTTCCTTACTGAACTAAATTTAAAAGTAAGCTAAATAAGAATTTTAGAAAATCCAGATTGCCTGTATGTAATTATATAAAGGTATATATAGGAATATGTATTTAAAAATATTTAGAACATATTCCCCTATGTGAAGAACATTGGAATGTGACATATTTAGAGTGTAAACACAGTTAAACACTTTGTTAAAGCATATTTATGCAATATTCATATTTAACCCCTTAATGACCAGCTTAATGTACAGCGCTGGTCATTAAGCCCTGTCCTGGGCCTCTCTCTGTTGCGATCTAGCTAAAAGTATCGAGATCGAGCTATTTCTGCACGTAGATGGGCAGAGCTACCGATGCAGGATGCAGAGAGGGCAACTGGTGGTGTGGAAGGGTTAGGAGGGAGATGGGTTGGCGGCCCATCGCTGGAGTGATGCAGGAGCGGGTGGGACCGATATGCTACAGAAAAAAAATCTCTGTGAGCAGCAGGGAGGGGGAAGGAGGGAGGGGAAGGAGATAGAGGGGGATCCTATGTGGGGGGAACGTTTAGAGGGTAGGGAAATGATCATGAATGGGGAGGGGGGTAAATGAGGGAGGGGGAGGGAGGTGGGCAGCTAGACTACAGAAAAACATTTCTTTCATGTAATTAGCAAGAGTCCATGAGCTAGTGACGGATGGGATATACATTCCTACCAGGAGGGGCAAAGTTTCCCAAACCTCAAAATGCCTATAAATACACCCCTCACCACACCCACAAATCAGTTTTAGAAACTTTGCCTCCTGTGGAGGTGGTGAAGTAAGTTTGTGCTAGATTCTACGTTGATATGCGCTCTGCAACAGGTTGGAGCCCGGTTTTCCTCTCAGCGTGCAGTGAATGTCAGAGGGATGTGAAGAGAGTATTGCCTATTTGAATTCAATGATCTCCTTCTACGGTGTCTATTTCATAGGTTCTCTGTTATCGGTCGTAGAGATTCATCTCTTACCTCCCTTTTCAGATCGACGATATACTCTTATATATACCATTACCTCTACTGATTCTCGTTTCAGTACTGGTTTGGCTTTCTACTACATGTAGATGAGTGTCCTGGGGTAAGTAAGTCTTATTTTCTGTGACACTCTAAGCTATGGTTGGGCACTTTTATATAAAGTTCTAAATATATGTGTTTAAACATTTATTTGCCTTGATTCAGGATGTTCAACGTTCCTTTTTTCAGACAGTCAGTTTCATATTTGGGATAATGTATACAGGGAGTGCAGAATTATTAGGCAAGTTGTATTTTTGAGGATTAATTTTATTATTGAACAACAACCATGTTCTCAATGAACCCAAAAAACTCATTAATATCAAAGCTGAATAGTTTTGGAAGTAGTTTTTAGTTTGTTTTTAGTTATAGCTATTTTAGGGGGATATCTGTGTGTGCAGGTGACTATTACTGTGCATAATTATTAGGCAACTTAACAAAAAACAAATATATACCCATTTCAATTATTTATTTTTACCAGTGAAACCAATATAACATCTCAACATTCACAAATATACATTTCTGACATTCAAAAACAAAACAAAAACAAATCAGTGACCAATATAGCCACCTTTCTTTGCAAGGACACTCAAAAGCCTGCCATCCATGGATTCTGTCAGTGTTTTGATCTGTTCACCATCAACATTGCGTGCAGCAGCAACCACAGCCTCCCAGACACTGTTCAGAGAGGTGTACTGTTTTCCCTCCTTGTAAATCTCACATTTGATGATGGACCACAGGTTCTCAATGGGGTTCAGATCAGGTGAACAAGGAGGCCATGTCATTAGATTTTCTTCTTTTATACCCTTTCTTGCCAGCCACGCTGTGGAGTACTTGGACGCGTGTGATGGAGCATTGTCCTGCATGAAAATCATGTTTTTCTTGAAGGATGTAGACTTCTTCCTGTACCACTGCTTGAAGAAGGTGTCTTCCAGAAACTGGCAGTAGGACTGGGAGTTGAGCTTGACTCCATCCTCAACCCGAAAAGGCCCCACAAGCTCATCTTTGATGATACCAGCCCAAACCAGTACTCCACCTCCACCTTGCTGGCGTCTGAGTCGGACTGGAGCTCTCTGCCCTTTACCAATCCAGCTACGGGCCCATCCATCTGGCCCATCAAGACTCACTCTCATTTCATCAGTCCATAAAACCTTAGAAAAATCAGTCTTGAGATATTTCTTGGCCCAGTCTTGACGTTTCAGCTTGTGTGTCTTGTTCAGTGGTGGTTGTCTTTCAGCCTTTCTTACCTTGGCCATGTCTCTGAGTATTGCATACCTTGTGCTTTTTGGTCACTCCTGTGATGTTGCAGCTCTGAAATATGGCCAAACTGGTGGCAAGTGGCATCTTGGCAGCTGCACGCTTGACTTTTCTCAGTTCATGGGCAGTTATTTTGCGCCTTGGTTTTTCCACACGCTTCTTGCGACCCTGTTGACTATTTTGAATGAAACGCTTGATTGTTCGATGATCACGCTTCAGAAGCTTTGCAATTTTAAGAGTGCTGCATCCCTCTGCAAGATATCTCACTATTTTTGACTTTTCTGAGCCTGTCAAGTCCTTCTTTTGACCCATTTTGCCAAAGGAAAGGAAGTTGCCTAATAATTATGCACACCTGATATAGGGTGTTGATGTCATTAGACCACACCCCTTCTCATTACAGAGATGCACATCACCTAATATGCTTAATTGGTAGTAGGCTTTCGAACCTATACAGCTTGGAGTAAGACAACATGCATAAAGAGGATGATGTGGTCAAAATACTAATTTGCCTAATAATTCTGCACTCCCTGTATGAATAAATCAATTTTTTCTTACCTTAAAATTTGACTTTTTTCCTGTGGGCTGTTAGGCTCGCGGGGGCTGAAAATGCTTCATTTTATTGCGTCATTCTTGGTGCGGACTTTCTTGGCGCAAAAATCTTCTTGTCATTTCTGGCGTTATACGTGTCGCCGGAAGTTGCGTCATTTTTTTGAAATATCTTTTTATTGTTGTCCAAAAAAGTAATACACACAATCTTATCGTTTACAATTTGTGCGGGTGCAGTCACATAAGATAAAGTTTACAACATCCATTACAAATTATACGTTGAACCTTACAGTATACACTTAATGAGACACATTAGTATCAGTTGGGTGTGAACATGACATTTTCCTTTCTCAGCCGCACTTTGAGATCTAAAGCAAGTAATGTTTTTTAAGCCAGTGTGATTACATTTCTCAGACGTATTTTTATTTTTTCCAATACCTTTATCATAATTAAAACTCAAACTAAATCATGTCTAATCTAACTATAAACATAACATAACTAAACCTATTCCTAAGTTGTTGCTGCTGCTTCTGGGGCCTAGCGGTGGAGAAAAAAAAAAAAAAAAAAAAAAAAAAAAAAGGGGGGGGGGGTAACGGGAATGAAAGAGGGATGGAGGATGAAGAGTGAGGGGAGTAGGAAGAATCATCTTGCATCAGTGTTTATTGTGATTTAGAATAAGTGTGTCCACTCCCCCCTCAACTCTGCCTCTGTGAAGAGAACTGAGTCTTTAAATGGCGTCAGGATTAGCCTTTGGATCTCTAGTTCAAAGGTAAGTATGAGTCTACGCCATTTACGTAAAAATAGGCCTAGCCTGTTCTGAACATCCATCCTAACATCCATTTGTTCCGTAAATATCTGTGATCTGAGTAGATTCCTAAAGCTCGCAAAAGAAGGGCTTTTCCTTACTGTCCAATTTTTTAAGATACATTTTCTAGCTAACAATATTACTAGACTCAGTACAGCATCATGTTGTCTGTGGCATGGATCCCAGTGTAAGAACAGAATAGTTTCTGGGCGGAGTATGAGGTGTATCTGTAAGGACTGGTGGATCCAATATTGTATTTTACCCCAGTATTGTCTGACTGTTGGACATTCCCACATATAATGTAAGAGAGTAGGTGCTTCTATCGCGCATCTAACGCACTTATTAGGGCGTGTGGTCACCCATTTGGCAAGTATTCTCGGAGTGAGATAGGCCTTATGAAGGAAGCGTATCTGGGATTCCCTGAACATGGCGGACAATGTGGCTGATTTAGTTTTTTCGAGACCTTCTCTCATGTCCTCCCACGTAATGTCATCAATTCCCTCTCGAGCCCATCCCACGAGCATTGAGTCCCTTGTGCTCTGCGCTCGTTGTTGTAGAAGAGTCTGATATATTTCAGACAGGGAGAACTTACCCAATTTATACAATGCTTGTGTAATGCGGAAGGGAGAACCCTCCCAAAATTCCGGTGCGTTTCGAAGCAGAGTATTGATATAATGGCGCACTTGTAGGAAGGCAAAGAAGTGTGTTCTAGGTATCCCAAACTCTCTTTGTAAGGTACCAAAGTTTTTTACCTCCTTCGTGAGGGGGACTAATAATTGTTGAAGTGATCTCAGACCCTTCCGTTCCCAGACCAAGAAAGGTTGAGTTTCCGAACCTGCCGGGAAGTCTGGGTTTTTGACGATAGGTAGGTAGCTTGAAACATGGCAGGATTTCTTCAGAAATTTATGAGCCTGGTGCCAGGCTTTTAATGGTTCGCTGAACAGCATGTTAAGGCCCAAAGCCTTCACAGATTTCATGTTCGGAACATGAGGTAGGTACGCTAAGGAGATGTCTCCCAGGACTGCCTGCTCCAGGGAGGGCCGACAAAAGTGGTGTGTTCCCACCTGCCAGTCCAACACCAGTCGTATTAAAGCCGCCCAGTTATATAGTCTGAAGTCTGGGAAAGCCAATCCCCCATTGAGAAAGCCCACACTCAGTTTTTCCCTCGAGATTCGTGGCTTTCCTCCCTTCCAGATGAAGCGAGTCGCTGCTGAATTAAGCATTTTGACGTCCGATTTGCTTAGGAGCAGGGGGAGCATAAGAAGAGGATAGAGCAGGCGAGGGAGTATCACCATTTTGAGGAGGTTGATCCTACCTGAGAGTGACAGGGGTAGCGATCTCCAGCTGTTCATCTGTGCCTGTAGTTTTGCACACATAGGTGCCAGATTATTGGCGTACAATTTGTTAGGGTTAGCGGAGATTTTAATGCCAAGATAAGTGATATCATGTTTAGCCACTGAGAATGGGAAGTCCCCATCAGTGCTAGCATTCCTAAGAAGCCATAGGATCTCCGATTTATGCATATTAATTTTATAGCCGGATAGCAATCCGAAATCAGTGAGAGTCTCCAGAATACGCGGTATATGTGTGCGCGGATTTTGGACAAACAGGAGCATATCATCCGCGTATAATGCCAGATGTTGAGGGTGTCCTGCCAAATCTATGCCAGGGAAAATCTGTTTTAGCTTAATAGCCAATGGTTCGAGGGCAACATTAAAGAGGAGGGGTGATAAGGGGCAGCCCTGTCGGGTTCCCCTATGTAAGTAAATGTTCTCTGAGAATATATTATTGACTAGTATATTAGCAAAGGGGGCTCGATACAGATTTTTAATAAAAGTCAAAAATGGGCCAGAGAAGTGAGCCTTGGCCATGGTGTAAAAGAGGTGGTCCCACTCCACTCGGTCAAAGGCCTTCTCTGCGTCGAGTGACAGCAGGAAGGCCTCCGTGTCATTTTTCCCCTCACCTCCTCCCCTCGCGGTCCAAAAGTGCTGGATGACCTGCAGGACCCTGCGAACATTAACCACTGACGATCTCGCGTACATGAATCCCGTTTGGTCCATGTGTATAATGTCAGGCAGTATAAATTTTAGTCTTTCTGCCAATAATTTAGTTAATATCTTGTAGTCCGAGTTCAGTAGTGAAATCGGACGGTAGGATTCTGGTAATACGGTGTCTTTCCCTGGCTTAGGTATTAGGGTGATATATGCCGCCGAGAACTCTGATATCGGGGCTCTCTCCCCCTCAAAGTAAGTGGCATACAAGTTTGCCAATGTCGTGGAAACCTGTTCCTTCAGGAGCCGATAAAATTCTATCGGTAATCCGTCCGGGCCTGAGGCTTTACCCAGTGACATGGACATGATCGTCCTCTGAATCTCCTCCTCTCCTATGTGGGCATTTAGCTTCTCAAGTTGGGTTTCTGAAATTTGTGGGATATTGATGTTATCCCAAAATTTGTCTCTTAGCTCAGAGCCTGGGGAACCCTCACTGGCATATAGAGAGGAGTAGTAAGAGGCAAATGCCTCTGCTATTGATTCAGCATCTTTCACAAGTTTGCCTCTACTTTTCAGGGCTGCAACATGTTTAGAGGATGTGTTCATATTCACTAAGGCAGCCATGAGCTTCCCCGATTTATCCCCGAATCTATAGTATTTACCCCTGCTTCGCAGGAGAGCTTGTGAGGCCTGATTGGCCAGTAGGGCATCATATTCTTTTTTTGTATCAGTGTAATTGTGATAATTGATGCGGGAGGGGGTCGCACAGTAGGTGCGATATGTCTCCGCCAAGCGCTCTCTCAGCTTCCCGATTTTTTCTGTGTATTGTTTTTTCCTACGTGCCAGGTAGGCAACGATGTTGCCTGACAAGACCGCCTTAGCTGTCACCCAGAATAATTCCGGCGAATCTATATGCTGAGCATTATTTACCCGGTAGTCATCCCAACAGTGAGTTAGGAAGTTCTGGAATTCTTGGGAGTACAGTAGGTGTTTTGGGAATCTGAGGGTACGTCTGTTGCTGACTGACTGGTTCTTATCTATGAAGAGTGCTATGGGTGCATGGTCAGAAACCGCCACTTCCCCAATTTTTGTGTCTATGATACGTGTAATGAGAGAGTTGGATATTAGAAACAGATCAATGCGGGACAGAGAGGGAGACGAGCGGGATGCACAGGTATAGTCTTTCCCATCCGGGTTCAGTTGCCTCCATATGTCTACCACATCCAGGGAGCTTCGCAACTGTGAAAAAATGCCTTTTTCAAATTTTTCTGAGGGTCTGATTGTCTTTCTGATTTTCCCACTAAGTGTTCCCCTTAACCTATCACAGTGAGAGTTAGGGGTGAGGTTAAAGTCACCTCCCAGTATGATATGTGTACCGATGTAAGGGGAAAGGATCGCCACAATGGCATTCCAGAATCCTCTATCTTTTAAGTTCGGGGCGTAGATGTTGCACAATGTGTAAATCTGTTCTGCAACACATATCTGCACTATTATGTATCTGCCTTCCGGATCTTTACGTACCTCCCTGACCTCATACTCCAGTCGTTTACCTAGGAGTATTGCAACCCCTCTACTGGCTGAACTATACGAGGCATATTCAACTCTCCCCACCCAGTCCGCCCTTAACTTCTCATGTTCTGAATCCAAGAGGTGGGTCTCTTGAAGGAATGCAATCTCTGCCTTCTTTTTCCTAAGTTGCGTAAGTATTGTTTTTCTTTTTATTGGGGAATGTATGCCCCCAATGTTCCAGGAGTAGAGATTAAATCTTATCTACTAGTTGGATCTTGTGGTGTGTTTTGACAATTGAGGTGAGGGTGTGTATGTAGTGCTCCTGAGAATAAGGGTAAGGAGGGAGGAGGGCAGACGGGGTGGGAGAAGAGTAGAGAAAAGGAAGAAAGAGAGAGAAAAAAAAAAAAAAAAAAAAAAATTCTCACCACAGTAGTTAGACTCCCGGTTCAGTCCTCTACCATAGTGAACCACCGCCAAGTCCCCATTGGCCGCTTGGATTAGAAGTAGCTTTAATGTGGAGAAACAAAGTGTAACGCGTAACTGTGGAGGCATAAGTAGAGCATTGTTAGCAATTTGGAGTAAAGGTAGTTCTACAGTGGGGAGACAAAGAGGATCTATTACCTTAGCATATGTCAACATTTGTTCTACACAGTAAACAAGAGAGTCTAGATTTTTGACCCAAAATATTAACAGATGAATATGTGAGTAGAGCAATATAAACAGAATTAACAAAATTCTCAACTTCAAACAGCCTATAAAGAACCTTACAATCTCCCCATAGAAAGGGCCCAATCTCGTGTGATCTTTTTCTTGAACAATAGATACAGTTGCATCATAATTATCAGGCCTACAAACCTTTCTTAGTTGTTTTGTTTTCAGGTGAGCTATGTGAGGTTGTATTTGTCCCGCTGGTAGTAACGTTCCAGCAAAAGCTAAAAACCCTAACACCCACCCCAACCAGTGCAACTCGGGCCGAGCCTTATCATAAAAACTCTGGGCCATCGTGTACAGTCAGGTTATGCAGTGTGGTCTGAATCCTGTGCCATAGGCACACAGTCAGTAATTCCCCTCAACCTAAGTCTTCCCCTTCCTGCTCTCTAGCTGGGCTATGCGCCGGGGACCCCCCTTTCTCTATGAAGTCCTGAGCCTCTAGGGGTGAATCAAAGAACCTTGGCCCTCTTGATGTAAGAATTTTCAACCTAGCAGGGTATAGAAGAAAAGCCTGCCTGCCCTCCCTATGCAGTCTGGAGCAGAGAGGTGAGAATTCCCTGCGCCTACGCATGAGGTCTGCGGAGAAATCTTGGAACAGCAACAAGCGCGCGTTGTCAAAAGTCAGCTGATCCAACTTTCTATAAGCCCTCATGATAGTTGTTTTCGTCTGAAAATGCAAGAATTTAATCATAATAGGGCGAGGTTGCGATCTATCTGCGCCTGGCCTTTCTGGTCCTACCCTATGCGCTCTCTCAACACCTCCAACCAGATCCCTAGGTGGAATGTTTAGCAGTGTGGGCAGTGTTTTCTCTACAAATTGAAGTATATCGTTCGACTTGATTGTTTCAGGAAGACCCAGGAGACGCACATTATTGCGCCTCGATCTGTTTTCCAGATCATCGATTTTTAATTGTAAGGTTTGGGCTTGTCTTTCAAGATTCCTAATTTTATTAACATTGGTGACATTGTTATCTTCCAAATCAGATATTCTACCCTCCGCCTCAACTACTCTAGCTGAGAACTGTTTGACGTCATCAGTGAGGGTGTCAACCCCTCTTTGTAAGTTGTCTATCTTGGGCATAAACAGCAATGAGATCTGCTTAACTATGGGGTGTGTATCTATCTGACTGGTTTCTTGAAGTGGGTCAATGCTAGAACTCTGAGTGGCCTGTTCAGCTCCTGTTCTGTTTTTGCGCTCACTGTTTTTATTGCGGCTTGACATTGTATGGCTAGTTAGGAATCTCTCCATGAACCCATAAAGCAATAAAAAACAAAGCAGGCGTTGCAAAAAAGTGAAAGTGAAATAACACAGTGGATCAAACTGAAGTGTAAACAATACAAACCAAACTGTACACCACAGCACACTTATTACAGGAGGATATGGCCGGTATGCTTATCAGTCCAAGACCTAGAAATAGAATTCGGCAGTGTGGTTAACAACTAGGTTACAAGATATACCTTTCAGTTGGTGTACTTTCCCTGGGCATAGATTGTAGCCGGTACACAGTGTGTCACACACATTTATTCCATTCAGTTACAACCACTCCCAACTAACCCATCCACACACCATTCACAGACATAATTATAGGCCTTCTAAAATCTTTCTGATTAGGCCACTATGTGCTAGAATCACAGTGTTCGTGACAGGTTAAATCAGATGTCCTGCCTAAATACGGCTGCCAGTGGGGCAAAGAGCTGTAAGTTCTGCCAGGTGGTAGTCCCAATTGTCACTGAGCAAAAGAAGCAGTGAGCAGTGCTCGGTCTGCGTTCAGCGCTAGCCACGAGGTATTTTGTTAAGTGTTGCGTGATGGTAGGTCCTGTAATTCTGTTGGGAAAGTAAGGATGTCTGTGATACCTGATCCAGTACCCTCAGCGACAGCTTAGTTATAGTCCTTTCAATATCTGCAGGGCTGAACCACCAAATGCCAATAGCCTAACACCAGGAGTAAAGCAAGTCAAAAGGCCCTGAGATGTAAAACTGTATACAGGGCAAGGAGCTGTAGCAAGGGCCTCTGTGTGTGTTAGACCCGTATCGCCGTGTACATGCTCTGTCAGATTGCAGCCCTGAGTGTCCCAGATGTATAGAAGTTGGGGACAGGGTCCAACCTAGGTATAGGGACAGCCACGGAGTATTTTATGGGATGGTGTGTGACAAAAGCCCCAGCAGTTCCACTAGGGGGATAGTGTGTCTCTGAAATCCGTGTAAGGCAAAGGCTGAATGGCAGCGTCTGATGTAACAGGGGATGTTTCAACAGTGGCAGTCCGTTGCTTAGTTCAGTGCAGCTTACTGTTTTTACCCCGGCCTTACAAAAGAGTGTGGGTGAGCAAGAGGGGGCGACTGTCAGGGGCCTGAGAGTATTGCTTTAGTGTTCCTTTCCCTCAGCCGCCCAGCCCCCCAGGCAATGCGTCTCAGTTCTTACCCTCCTGTCTCGGCTCCGTGGATGTCACCTAACCGTCTCCAAAGATGGCGCCGGGTTTCGCGCCAAAGGGGAGTTCACTGCCTGAGAGAACCCGGAGCCCTCTCAGTCGGCGGCCGCTACTCCCAGATCTCCGCACCAAGTCGTGCCGGTCTTACAGAGGTTCCCACAGCTGAAGTGGAGGCTTGGGGAAACCGGTGGCAAGTTTCCTGGGACGGCGGTACTCCGGGTCTCTCACCCGCCTCTCTCTGCCCTTAACAAAGGCCAGTCCGGTCTCTTACATGTACGGCGCTCCAATCCCCCTCTCAAAGGTATGTGGAAGCCTTTTATGCCTGCGCCGGGTGTGCTCTCATGCAGTCTGGGTCCACTGTGAGTCTCCGGTGGTGGAGCGTTGACTTGCTCACGCAATCTATGTGGGGCCCAGCTAAGTTCTAGTCCCCCACTCCGGGTAGCAACTTCTACCAAGGAAAGATCGCTGGGGTCAGGGTCTATCAGCCTCTCAATTATTTATTTTAAATTTTATGTTCCAAATGGTTTACAGTCCTTAATTGAGATATAAGAGCACGGAGCTCTCTGCTTCTGCTGCTTACCCTTAGGCCCGCCCACCGGAACTCTCAGCTTCAAGTTGCGTCATTTTTTTTGACGTTTTTGCGCCAAAAAATGTCGGCGTTCCGGATGTGGCACCATTTTTGGCTAAAAAATTTGAGTGTCATTGTTGTCTCCACAATATTTAAGTCTCATTATTTATTGCTTCTGGTTGCTAGAAGCTTGTTCATTGGCATTTTTTTCCCATTCCTGAAACTATCATTTAAGGAATTTGATCTTTTTTGCTTTATATGTTGTTTTTTCTATTACATATTGCAAGGTGTCTCACCCTGAATCAGAAGCCACTTCTGGAAAAACGCTTAACTGAGTTTCAGTTCTACCAAAGCTAAGTTCATTTATTTTAAATGTATAAATGTTTATCTTTAGCTATGGTTTGTAATAAGTTATTATGATATACTTTTACATGCAGGATCCATTAGTGTTTATGCTTTACATATTTCCATTTTTACATCTTATGTACAAGAAATATTTAGTAGATTTATAAGAAACATTTTTCTGATTCTATTTTAAAGGCTTTGTCTGACTTCGTGCCTTCTAATAAAATTTTTAGGTCTTTTTCACTTCTTTTTTAGTTATTGAAGTTTCAAATGACCAACAACATACTGATTTATCCTTCTCTGATGATGTTTTTTCTCTTTCAGAAATTTTCTTCATCAGATATTGACACTAACAAATCTACTTTTTTATTATTTTTCTATTATTAAAGTACATTTGTTCTTTGTTGAAAAGGTGTTGATTATTTTGGATATTAAGGTAACTAGTTCTTTAAAGACTAGCTGACACTATTTCTGCCTATTTATTTCTTCTGTGTTTTCAGAGGTTTTCTTTCCATTTCCCCATTCTAGGGAATGGAATAGGCTGAGAATTTTCTTTTATTCCTTCTTCAAAGGTTTTAAACTATATTCTTTGCCAGCAGTTAAATTCAATAAGGAGGGTTCTCCAATTTATTGGGGCTATCTCTACTTCTACTAATTATGCTATTATTTCTATAGCAAAATAGTATTTATTTTCCTTTAGATAGTTGTATATTATTTATGGAAAATTGATTAGTTTCAGGTACTTCTTGGTCCTGTGATTTATTTGGATATTGCTAGCATTGTTAAGGGACAACATTTACTAGACTAGGTGCTGTTGCATTTGTCTGTTGTTTTGCATTTATTGATTATGCAAGTCCTCTGTATTGACTGGTCCTTTAAACTGGACTATCATGCTAATAATTTCATTTGTGTCTTCATTTTATTGAATATTTTCGCAAATGAGGGTTATTCTATGTCTTTAGCTATTTTAGCTAGAAGAATTTTGTGATTTTTAAAAAAAAAATAAAAAAAATCCATATTTCTTAACTGTTACTCTGGGCTTCAAGATTGAGTTCTAAGACTAAAACTTTAAGCTTATACTAGTTTGGTTGTTCTTATTAAGGAACGAATTCCTGAGTTCTTTCCCAAGTAACATGTTTATAATTGGGGTTCGAAATCAGCTCCCTAATATTGCGATGTACGTGCCGTATTCCAGCTTGGCTGGTAAGGGGCAGGTTAAGACTTCTTTGAAATTTATTTGGTTCTATTTTGTCCAAATTTCTTTGATTTTATTCCAGTAAGGCTAACACTTTCTTTAAGTGTGTTTCCGTCCTATATATTTTGGGTACTGTTGAAGCATGGCTGGGCACCCATGGGGTTCAAGCGCTGCTCAGACCTGAAATCTTCTGGGGTATTTCTTCCAGTTCCTTTTTTAGGAACCGAGTTTGGAGTTTTTATTCAAACTATTTTGCCTTTTTATGGTCATTGATAGCATTATTTGTTTTCATTAGATACAATAAATGCATATTTTCATTTTTCTGTTTTCATTCAGATTATTTTCTGAGGACGCGGAATCTCATATGATTCACTTGCTCTTCAGGACATAGTTAGAGGATCTTTTTTTCAAAAGCTCTTGATTCCTCACACAAGGGTCACCTTTTTTAGGTTTCCAGATAGTTTGTGTCACTGTCTTTGTCTCTATCAGACAAGGGATAATTCTTTTGGGTTCCGTCTTTTGGTACCTTTAGTCTCTATTATTTCCTTCAGTTGCTATATATGCATAGAAGTTTTAGGTCTTATGGCCATAGCATTGGATTCAATTCCCTTTGCTCATTTTTACTAGAAAGAACCTTTTCAGTCTTTTATGAGTGTTGTTTCTTCGAGAACATGGTTGGAGGATCAATTTACCAAAAAGTTTGTTGATTCCTCAAACAAGGGTAACCTTTTTAGGTTTCCTGATAGATTCAGTGTCCTTGACTCTGTCTCTGTCGGACAAAAGACGTCTGAATTTGGTTTCAGCTTGTCGAAACCTTCAGTCTCAATCTTTCCCTTCGGTAATCTTATGCATGGAAATTCTAGGTCTTATGTCTGCTGCATTGGACGCGGTTCCCTTTGCTCATTTTCACATGCGACCTCTTCAGCTCTGTATGCTGAACCAGTGGTGTAGGGATTATACAAAGATATCTCAATTAATATCTTTAAAACCGATTGTACGACACTCTCTGACGTGGTGGTCAGACCACCATCGTTTAGTTCAGGGGGCTTCTTTTGTTCTTCCAACCTGGACTGTGATTTCAACAAGATGCAAGTCTGACAGGTTGGGGAGCTGTTTGGGGGTCTCTGACAGCACAAGGGGTTTGGGAATCTCAGGAGGTGAGATTACCAATCAATATTTTGGAACTCTGTGCAATTTTCAGAGCTCTTCAGTCATGGCCTCTTCTAAAGAGAGAGCCGTTCATTTGTTTTCAGACGGACAATGTCACAACTGTGGCATATGTCAATCATCAAGGAGGGACTCACAGTCCTCTGGCTATGAAAGAAGTATCTCGAATTCTGGTATGGGCGGAATCCAGCTCCTGTCTAATTTCTGCGGTTTATATCCCAGGTATAGACAATTGGGAAGCGGATTATCTCAGTCACCAAACGTTACATCCGGGCGAATGGTCTCTTCACCCAGAGGTATTTCTTCAGATTGTTCAAATGTGGGGACTTCCAGAAATAGATCTGATGGCTTCTCATCTAAACAAGAAGCTTCCCAGGTATCTGTCCAGATCCAGGGATCCTCAGGCAGAGGCAGTGGATGCATTGTCATTTCCTTGGAAGTATCATTCTGCCTATATCTTTCCGCCTCTAGTTCTTCTTACAAGAGTTATTTTTCAAGATTCTAAAGGAGTGCTCGTTTGTTCTGCTGGTGGCTCCAGCATGGCCTCACAGGTTTTTGGTATGCGGATCTTGTCCGGATGGCCACTTGCCAACCGTGGACTCTTCCGTTAAGACCAGACCTTCTATCACAAGGTCCTTTTTTCCATCAGGACCTCAAATCCTTAAATTTTAAGGTATGGAGATTGAACGCTTGATTTTCAGTCATAGAGGTTTCTCTGACTCTGTGATTAATACTATGTTACAGGCTCGTAAATCTGTATCTAGGAAGATATATTATCGAGTCTGGAAGATTTCCATTTCTTGGTGTTTTTCTCATCTTTTTTCTTGGCATTCTTTTAGAATTCCTAGAATTTTACAGTTTCTTCAGGATGGTTTGGATAAAGGTTTGTCTATCAGTTCCTTGAAAGGACAAATCTTCTCTTTCTGTTCTTTTTCACAGAAAGATTGCTAGTCTTCCTGATATTCATTGTTTTGTACAAGCTTCGGTTCGTATAAAACCTGTTATTAAGTCAATTTCTCCTCCTTGGAGTTTAAATTTGGTTCTGGGGGCTCTTCAAGCTCCTCCGTTTGAACCTATGCATTCGCTGGACATTAAATTACTTTCTTGGAAAGTTTTGTTTCTTTTGGCCATCTCTTCTGCTAGAAGAGTTTCTGATTTATCTGCTCTTTCTTGTGAATCTCCTTTTCTGATTTTTCATCAGGATAAGGCGGTGTTGCGAACTTCTTTTAAATTTTTACCTAAGGTTGTGAATTCTAACAACATTAGTAGAGAAATTGTGGTTCCTTCATTGTGTCCTAATCCTAAGAATTCTAAGGAAAGATCGTTGCATTCTTTGGATGTAGTTAGAGCTTTAAAATATTATGTTGAAGCTACTAATATTTCCGAAAGACTTCTAGTCTATTTGTTATCTATTCCGCTTCTAGGAAAGGTCAGAAGGCCTCTGCCATTTCTTTGGCGTCTTGGTTAAAAACTTTGATTCATCATGCTTATGTCGAGTCGGGTAAAACTCTGCCTCAAAGGATTACAGCTCATTCTACTAGGTCAGTTTCTACTTCCTGGGCGTTTAGGAATGAAGCTTCGGTTGATCAGATTTGCAAAGCAGCAACTTGGTCTTCTTTGCATATTTTTACAAAATTCAACCATTTTGATGTATTTTCTTCTTCTGAAGCAGTTTTTGGTAGAAAAGTACTTCAGGCAGCTGTTTCAGTTTGATTCTTCTGCTTATAATTTCAGTTTTTTTCATTATAAGATTTAAACTTTATTTTGGGTGTGGATTATTTTCAGCGGAATTGGCTGTCTTTATTTTATCCCTCCCTCTCTAGTGACTCTTGCGTGGAAGATCCACATCTTGGGTATTCATTATCCCATACGTCACTAGCTCATGGACTCTTGCTAATTACATGAAAGAAAACATAATTTATGTAAGAACTTACCTGATAAATTAATTTCTTTCATATTAGCAAGAGTCCATGAGGCCCACCCTTTTTTTGTGGTGGTTATGATTTTTTTGTATAAAGCACAATTATTCCAATTCCTTATTTTTTTATGCTTTCGCACTTTTGTCTTATCACCCCACTTCTTGGCTATGCGTTAAACTGATTTGTGGGTGTGGTGAGTGGTGTATTTATAGGCATTTTGAGGTTTGGGAAACTTTGCCCCTCCTGGTAGGAATGTATATCCCATACGTCACTAGCTCATGGACTCTTGCTAATATGAAAGAAATGAATTTATCAGGTAAGTTCTTACATAAATTATGTTTTTTATTTTTTTTATTAAAAAAAATATAAAATAATAGAAAACTGGGTGCTGGCAGACAGCTGCTAGTACCTTAGATGGCGGGAATTAGTTAGAAGGGGGAGGCTTAGAGAGCTTTTTGGGAGGGATCAGGGAGGTGGGAAGGTAAGGTAAAAATTTTTTTTGTAAAACTGCATACTGACCGACTGTCTGCTAGTACTTAAGATGGGAGTGACCATTGTGGGGTGGGGGAGGGAAGAGAGCTGTTTGAGAGGAATCCGGTAGGGATCAGGGGATGGGAAGTGTCAGGAGGGAGTGTAATCTCTACACCAAAGCTAAAACTAACCTTACAAGCTACCTGATTAACCCCTTCACTGCTAGGAATAATAAAAGTGTGGTGCACAGCTGCAATTAGCGGCCTTCTAATTACAAAAAAGCAATGGCAAAGCCATATATGTCTGCTATTTCTGAATAAAGGGGATCTCAGAGAAGCATTTACAACCATTTATGCTAAGATTGCACAAGCTGTTAATAATAATTTCAGTGTGAAACCTAAACGATTTTTTTTATTTGATCGCATTTGGCGGTGAAATAGTGACATGAAATATACCACATTGGGCCTATATCAATACTTTGGGTTCTCTACTAAAAATATATATATAGTTTTGATAGGTAAATTAAAAAAAGGCTCAATGGGGCCTAAATTATCAAGCTCCGAATGGAGCTTGATGCCCCTGTTTCCGCGCAAGGCTTCAGGCTCGCCGGAAACAGTAGTTATGAAGCAGCGGTCTAAAGACTCGGGCTGATTGCCACCCCCTGCTAGCAGTTGATTGGCCATGAATCTGCAGGGGGCGGCATTAAACAAGCAGTTCACAAGAACTGCTTGTGCAATGATACATTCAATGTCGGCATTTATCGATGTGCATTGGACATGATACGCTACATTGTATCATTTCCGCTCGCACTTTGGTAAATTGGCCCCTATTTCTGTTTAAAAATAGTGATGGCAAAAATGCTAAAAAGGCTCTCGTCTTTTGGGGAAGTTTTAGTCTGGTCCTTAAGGGGTTAACATGTTTTCAGCTACTTAACTGCAAAGAGCTCCAATGCACATTGTGTATATATATATATATATATATATATATACACATACATATACAGTATATGTTTAAATATGTATACATATGCATTTATGTGTCTATATTAGTATATATGTCTGTAAATCCATATATATACATATGAATACATATGTACACACATATATACATATATATACTTACATATGCATATTTAGACATGTATGTATTTCTATGTTAAAGTCCTTAGCAGCCTTTTTATTCCTAATACCTGAGACCTCATTTATTTGAGCCCTTATAACTTTTTGTAATGCAATTTTTATTAAAATAATTTTTATTAGATGGTATTATTATAAGTGTAACTGTACTTTGTAATGTAATTTTGATGCATTTTGTGCAACTTTTTATTCGAGCATAACAGTTAACCAGATCTCTGAAGTTGCTTTTACCAGACGCATGTTAAATTCAATTGCTCTTGAGTGAATGCATTTAGTGCTTGGTTAGGTCTAGAGCTAAGGTTAGGTACTGAGATTAGGGTTTGGTTAGGTCTAGATATAAAGTTAGGTACTGGGATTAGGGTTTGGTTAGGTCTAGATATAAAGTTAGGTACTGGGATTAGGGTTTGGTTAGGTCTAGATATAAAGTTAGGTACTGGGATTAGGGTTTGGTTAGGTCTAGATATAAAGTTAGGTACTGGGATTAGGGTTTGGTTAGGTCTAGATATAAGGTTAGGTACTGGGATTAGGGTTTGGTTAGGTCTAGATATAAAGTTAGGTACTGGGATTAGGGCTTGGTTAGGTCTAGATATAAGGTTAGGTACTGGGATTAGGGTTTGGTTAGGTCTAGATATAAAGTTAGGTACTGGGATTAGGGTTTGGTTAGGCCTAGAGCAAAGGTTAGGTACTGAGATTAGGGGCTTGATTAGGTCTACAGCTAAATTAGGTACTGGGATTAGGGCTTGGTTAGGTCTAGAACTAAGGTTAGGTACTGGGATTAGGGCTTGGTTAGGTCTAGAGCAAAGGTTAGGTACTGAGATTAGGGGCTTGATTAGGTCTACAGCTAAATTAGGTACTGGGATTAGGGCTTGGTTAGGTCTAGAACTAAGGTTAGGTACTGGGATTAGGGCTTGGTTAGGTCTAGAGATAAGGTTAGGTACTGGGATTAGGGCTTGGTTAGGTCTAGAGATAAGGTTAGGTACTGGGATTGGGGGCTTGATTAGGTCTAGAACTAAGGTTAGGTACTGGGATTAGGGTTTGGTTAGGTCTAGAGATAAGGTTAGGTACTGGGATTGGGGGCTTGATTAGGTCTAGAGCTAAGGTTAGGTACTGGGATTAGGTCTTGGTTAGGTCTAGAGCTAAGGTTAGGTACTGGAATTAGGGCTTGGTTAGGTCTAGAGCTAAGGTTAGGTACTGGAATTAGGGCTTGGTTAGGTCTAGAGCTAAAGTTAGGTACTGGGATTAGGATTTAGTTAGGTCTAGAGCAAGGTTTTTTTTGTTTTAATTCAGCCTCTCCTGTTGTTAAAAACTAGATCATGTATTGTTGAAGTTAAAATAAGGTATCCGAAATCCTAATTATAGCTTAATGAAAACATAGTCAGCAGTCTATGCTCCGGTGGTTGTTTATCACTAACAGTAATCTTTCTATCTAACATAGAAGTAATAGTTTAGTATTGGGGAAGGTAGCATAATATGATTGCACTGGTGCATATAATATGACATTCAGCTAAGTAATAAGAAAACCTAGTATTAATATGCCTTATATGTTTTAAAGTACGCTTCATTTAAGAGTATAAGGATCGCTAGTACTTAAAGATCATTGTACTACAAACATTATTGAGACACGATACTCAGCTGCAGCATTGCCAAATAGACCACACTGCTGAAAGACACAGCTAATTGTTTTCTCTTGCGTTGTTTTCTCTGCTGTATAACCATTATTTAGTCTAAGTAATAACAGCTTATGGCAATATAAATAAGTAATACTAACTATCAGATTGCCTCAAGAACAAGGGACAAATCTTGTTACAAAATACCAGAGTAAAGTAATCAATTCACGATATAAGAAAAACAAAGAAATTATCTATTTACTCTTAGCTGTAACTATTTATCAGCTTATAAGATTTATCATCAAACTTTAGCTGTCTCTAAATGCTGGAGCATCACCATTGTGGCAGCATTGAACTTGTATAATCATATCACACTATACTCTATAAATATAAAATCACAACTTTAGTATAAGGCTGACAATTTCTACTCAGTAATTTAAAGGTATATTACCTTAAGAATTCTGAACTACTAATATTTAAGGTGCACATTAATAGAAATACAGTCAAATCAGTACAATCTTTGCAGATATGCTAAAGAAAGCGTCATCTATCCGTTAATTTAGAGAATAAATCTCTGGAGAATATTTATACAATAATAATATATTACAAGGATAAATAAAAATCTTTAAATAACCTGAGGCTGTATTTCACTTTTGTAATAACCTACTGAATACCAATGATCAATCGCTACCTTTCCCACAGATAGTAAATATATCTGTTAACATCAATAATATTATCTTCACGTCAAGAAACTAACGGCTAGATTTAGAGTTTTGTCGGTAAAGACCCGCGTAGCTAACGATCCTTTTTTCCCCCCCGCACCTTTTAAACAACGCTGGTATTGAGAGTTCTCTGAAGGGCTGCATTAGGCTCCAAAAAGGGAGCGTAAAGGCATATTTACTGCCACTTCAACTCTCAATACCAGCGTTGCTTACGGTAGCGGCTAGCTGGAAAAACGTGCTCGTGCATGATTCCCCCATAGGAAACAATGGGGCAGTTTGGGCTGAAAAAAAAGCTAACACCTGCAAAAAAGCAGCGTTAAGCTCCTAATGCAGCCCCATTGTTTCCTATGGGGAAACACTTTCTAAGTCTGCACCTAACACCCTAACATGAACCCCGAGTCTAAACACCCCTAATCTAACACTTATTAACCCATAATCTGCTGCCCCCGCTATCGCTGACACCTGCATTACACAATTAACCCCTAATCTGCCGCTCCGTACACCGCCGCAATTTACATTATCCATGTACCCCTAATCTGCTGCCCCTAACATCGCTGACACCTATATTATATTTATTAACCCCTAATCTGCCCCCCCCAACGTCGCCGCTACCTACCTACACTTATTAACCCCTAATCTGCCGACCGGAGCTCGCCGCTACTCTAATAAATGTATTAACCCCTAAACCACCTCACTCCCGCCTCAAAAACCCTATAATAAATAGTATTAACCCCTAATCTGCCCTCCCTAACATCGCCGACACCTAACTTCAAGTATTAACCCCTAATCTGCCGACCAGACCTCGCCGCTACTCTAATAAATGTATTAACCCGTAAAGCTAAGTCTAACCTTAACCCTAACACCCCCCTAAGTTAAATATAATTTTATTCTAACGAAATAAATTAAATATTATTAACTAAAGTATTCCTATTTAAAACTAAATACTTACCTGTAAAATAAACCCTAATATAGCTACAATATAATGAATAATTATATTGTAGCTATTTTAGAATTTATATTTATTTTACAGGCAACTTTGTATTTATTTTAACTAGGTACAATAGCTATTAAATAGTTATTTACTATTTAATAGCTACCTAGTGAAAATAATTACAAAATTACCTGTAAAATAAATCCTAACCTAAGTTACAATTAAACCTAACACTACACTATCAATAAATAAATGAAATCAATTAACTACAAGTACCTACAATTAAATAAACTAAACTAAATTACAAAAAACCCAAACACTAAATTACAAAAAATAAAAAAAGATTACAAGTATTTTAAGATAATTACACCTACTCTAAGCTCTCTAATAAAATAACAAAGCCCCCCAAAATAAAAAAATTCCCTACCCTAATCTAAATTAAAAAAGTTAACAGCTCTATTACCTTACCAGCCCTTAAAAGGGCTTTTTGCGGGGCATGCCCCAAAGAAATCAGCTCTTTTGCCTGTAAAAAAAACACAATACCACCCCCAACATTACAACCCACATACCCCTACTCTAACCCAAACCCTCCTTAAATAAACCTAACACTACCCCCCTGAAGATCTCCCTACCTTGAGTCGTCTTCACCCAACCGGGCACCGATGGACCAAAAGAAGACATCCGGTGCGGCAGAAGTCTTCATCCTATCTGGGCAGAAGAGGACATCCGGACCGGTAGACATCTTCATCCAAGCGGCATCTTCTATCTTCATCCATCCAGAGCGGAGCAGAGCCATCTTCTTCTACCGACGCCTACTCGCCGAATGACGGTTCCTTTAAATGTCGTCATCCAAGACTGTTTGTACAAGGTATAATTTATTTAAGCAATCACGATAAAACACTCAGACTCCAAACCCTCAAACATATGAGGTATGTAAAATCACAGCAGTTTAAAAAGCAATCAGATGCTCCATAGAAGCGTAGTGGGGGCCGCCCACCGTCTTCACGCCACACCGCACACACCAGCTGTAGGAGAGCCGGCTTTTTCAACCTGACAGTTTGGTACAGTATGGGCTTTTGGCGTTTTTCATAGTGACTCATTTATGTACTTGTACACGTATATCAACAGTGAACTTATTTAATCTCCTGTGGCTTACTGTGTATTTGATCGCTTGGGGAAGATAGAGTTCGCTGGAACTTATACTACGCTTCTATGGAGCATCTGATTGCTTTTTAAACTGCTGTGATTTTACATACCTCATATGTTTGAGGGTTTGGAGTGTGAGTGTTTTATCGTGATTGCTTAAATAAATTATACTATATAATCTCTGAAGCAAGCATATCCTTTGTTTGGGTTCAATTGCTCACATTATTTGTGTTATGTTCACAAATCTTTTATGCACTATTTGGTACTGATATCATTTGTACTCACAGAGCGCTCTTATAATTGCACAATTTTATGTGTGTGTATTGTCTTTAATCGGAATTAAGGTAGGAAAAATCTGATTGGCTGATTGAATCAGCCAATCAGATTCAAGTTCAATCAGATTGGCTGATCCAATCAGCCAATCAGATTGAGCTCGCATTCTTTTGGCTGATCGGAACAGCCAATAGAATGCGAGCTCAATCTGATTGGCTGATTGGATCAGCCAATCCGATTGAACTTGAATCGGATTGGCTGATTCAATCAGCCAATCAGTTTTTTCCTACCTTAATTCCGATTGGCTGATAGAATCCTATCCAATTGGAATTCGAGGGATGCCCTCTTGGATGACGTCATTTAAAGGAACCTTCATTCGGCGAGTAGGCGTCGGTAGAAGAGGATGGATCCACGTCGGCTGGAAGAAGATGGCTCCGCTCTGGATGGATGAAGATAGAAGATGCCGCTTGGATGAAGATGTCTACCGGTCCCGATGTCCTCTTCTGCCCGGATAGGATGAAGACTTCTGCCGCTCCGGATGTCTTCTTTTGGTCCATCAGTGCCCGGTTGGGTGAAGACGACTCAAGGTAGGGAGATCTTCAGGGGGGTAGTGTTAGGTTTATTTAAGGAGGGTTTGGGTTAGAGTAGGGGTATGTGGGTGGTGGGTTGTAATGTTGGGGGGTGGTATTGTGTTTTTTTTACAGGCAAAAGAGCTGATTTCTTTGGGGCATGTCCCGCAAAAAGCCCTTTTAAGGGCTGGTAAGGTAATAGAGCTGTTAACTTTTTTAATTTAGATTAGGGTAGGGAATTTTTTTATTTGGGGGGCTTTATTATTTTATTAGGGGGCTTAGAGTAGGTGTAATTAGCTTTAAATTCTTGTAATCTTTTTTATTTTTTGTAATTTAGTGGGGGGTTTTTTAATTTAGTTTAGTTTATTTAATTGTAGGTACTTGCAGTTAATTGATTTAATTTATTTATTGATAGTGTAGTGTTAGGTTTAATTGTAGCTTAGGTTAGGATTTATTTTACAGGTAATTTTGTAATTATTTTCACTAGGTAGCTATTAAATAGTAAATAACTATTTAATAGCTATTCCGAGTTAAAATAAATACAAAGTTGTCTGTAAAATAAATATAAATCCTAAAATAGCTACAATATAATTATTCGTTATATTGTAGCTATATTAGGGTATATTTTACAGGTAAGTATTTAGCTTTAAATAGGAATACTTTATTTATTAAGAGTTAATTTATTTCATTAGAATAAAATTATATTTAACTTAGGTGGGTGTTAGTGTTAGACTTAACTTTAGGGTTTAATACATTTATTAGAGTAGCGGCGAGGTCCGGTCGGCAGATTAGGGGTTAATACTTTAAGTTAGGTGGCGGCGATGTTAGAGAGGGCAGATTAGGGGTTAATACTATTTATTATAGGGTTTTTGAGATCGGAGTGAGGCGGTTTAGGGGTTAATACATTTATTAGAGTAGCGGTGAGCTCCGGTTGGCAGATTAGGGGTCAATAAGTGTAGATAGGTGGCGACAACTTGGGGGGGGCAGATTAGGGGTTAATATATATTATGTAGGTTTCGGCGATGTTAGGGGCAGCAGATTCGTGGTTTATAGGTATAATGTATGTGGCGGCGGTGTGCGGTTGGCAGATTAGGGGTTTAAACATTTTATTATAGTGGCGGTGATGTGGGGGGACCTCGGTTTAGGGGTACATAGGTGGTTTATGGGTGTTAGTGTACTTTACAGCTCAGTAGTTAAGAGCTTTATAAACCAGCGTTAGCCCAGATAGCTCTTAACTACTGACTTTTTTCTGCAGATGGAGTCTTGTCGGTAGAGGGTCTACCGCTCACTTCAGCCAAGACTCTAAATACCGGCGTTAGGAAGATCCCATTGAAAAGATAGTATACGCAATTGGCATAAGGGGATCTGCGGTATGGAAAAGTCACGGCTTGGAAGTGAGCGTTAGACCCTTTCCTGGCTGACTCTAAATACCAGCGGGCGGTAAAAAGCAGCGTTAGGAGCCCTTAACGCTGCTTTTGACGGCTAAACGCCAAACTCTAAATCTAGGCGAAAATATACAGCTAATACATAGCTAAGTAATTTTTATAACCATATTAAAAGCCAATGCTAGAATTAAGCTGTATAATGATTTAAAAGCTGCAGAGTATTACCTCTGCAATATTCAGTATATAATCTTAGAGTTGCACTTTCAATACAAGCCAATAAATAAGGCTAAATATACTTAGAAAGTACAACACAATTATCAACTGAACTGGGTTATCACTTGTTTTTCAGGACACCCAAATTCCAAACATATACATGTAGTAATACAAGTCAACAAATAGGAGAAGTGTTTTTAATAATCGTGGGCAGCAAAATTACATTAACCAGTTGCTGTCTTTTAATGTTACTTTAAATAAAAGTAATTTTTTATACGTATTGTTTCACAAATACATTTTTGAATTTATTTTTTCTATTATCAGTGCATAGAAGCATACTTTTTTGACACACTCACCTATAAGTGAGTAATGTCCTTCCAGTAAATAAGGTCTAGAGCAAAGGTTAGGTACTGGGATTAGGGGCTTGATTAGGTCTAGAACTAAGGTTAGGTGCTGGGATTAGGGTTTGGTTAGGTCTAGAGATAAAATTAGGTACTGGGATTAGGGTTTGCTTAGGTCTAGAGTAACGGTTAGGTATTGGGATTAGGGGTTTGATTAGGTCAGGAACTAAGGTTAGGTACTGGGATTAGAATTTGGTTAGGTCTAGAGCTAAAGTTAGGTACTGGGATTATGACTTGGTTAGGTCTAGAGCAAAGGTTAGGTACTGGGATTAGGGGCTGATTAGGTCTAGAGCTAAAGTTAGGTATTGGGATTAGGGCTTGGTTAGGTCTAGAGCTAAATTTAGGTACTGGGATTAGGGCTTGTTTAGGTCTAGATCTAAGGTTAGGTACTGGGATTATATCTTGGTTAGGTCTAGAGCTAAAATTAGGTACAGGGATTAGGGCTTGGTTAGGACTAGAGCTAAGGTTAGGTATTGGGATTAGCGTTTGGTTAGGTCTAGAGCTAAGGTAAAGTACTGGGATGCGGACTTGGTTAGGTACTGGGATTAGGGCTTGGAAATAGTATTGGGAAATGGTATTATAACTCAGATTAGTGTTGAGACAAGGCCTGCGCTGAAGATTAGGGATCAGCATAGGGTTAATGATTGGCATTAGGGCTTTAGGGAGTTGAGTTAGGTGTAGGGCTTGGTCAAGTGTTATTCTTAAGAGTTAGGGGTTAGGATTCAGATTAAGTAGAGGGGTAAGATTTAGCCTTGGTCTAGGGTTTTATTGTTAAGAGGTAGGGGTTAGGATTAAGATTAAGGAGAGGGGTTAGCTTTAGGCTTGGTCTAGGGTTATTGTTAAGAGTTAGGGGTTAGGATTAAGATTAAGAGGAGGGGTTACATTTTAAAATAGGATTTTTGCTTTTGTACTGGAGATGGTGTTTTGGTTAGGCACTGGGGTTAGGAATAGGAGTTAGGTTTTGGTTTAGGATCAGGTTTAGGTTTAGTGTTAGTTTTCACTGGATACCAGGGGATTTGCAATATGCTTCAGCCCTTTCTGTCATTTGTGAGTTTAGCAGGTTTTTTTTCGATCTTCTGACAGTTCCTGCCAGACAACATTGCAGTGGCCATGATGGCATTGTGACTGTATTATTTCATGATATTGCTTATAAAAGGGACATACACCTTTTACTGTATTCCTAGATTTATTTAGCTATAAGGACTTAATATTGTAATCAGCGCACAAAAAGTAAGGCATTGACAAATCATTACACCAATATAAATATAAACATATAAATAGCTTAGTGCAATTAAATAAACCAGATTAAAACATTTAGGCCTAGATTTAGAGTTGGGCGGTAGCCGTCAAAACCAGCGTTAGAGGTTCCTAACGCTGTTTTTTACCGCCCTCTGGTATTTGGAGCCAGTCATTAAAGGGTCTAACGCTCACTTTCCAGCCGCGACTTTTCCATACCGCAGATCCCCTTACGTCAATTGCGTATCCTATCTTTTCAATGGGATCTTTCTAACGCCGGTATTTAGAGTCGTGTCTGAAGTGAGCGTTAGAAATCTAACGACAAAACTCCAGCCGCAGAAAAAAGTCAGTAGTTAAGAGCTTTCTGGGCTAACGCCGGTTTATAAAGCTCTTAACTACTGTGCTCTAAAGTACACTAACACCCATAAACTACCTATACACCCCTAAACCGAGGTCCCCCCACATCGCCGCCACTCTATTAAAATTTATTAACCCCTAATCTGCCGCCCCCGCTATCGCTGACCCCTGCATATTATTATTAACCCCTAATCTGCCGCTCCGTACACCGCTGCCACCTACATTATAGCTATGTACCCCTAATCTGCTGCGCATAACACCGCCGACCCCTATATTATATTTATTAACCCCTAATCTGCCCCCCTCAACGTCGCCTCCACCTGCCTACACTTATTAACCCCTAATCTGCCGAGCGGACCACACCGCTACTATAATAAAGTTATTAACCCCTAATCCGCCTCACTCCCGCCTCAATAACCCTATAATAAATAGTATTAACCCCTAATCTGCCCTCCCTAACATTGCCGACACCTAACTTCAATTATTAACCCCTAATCTGCCCCCCTCAACGTCGCCTACACCTGCCTACACTTATTAACCCCTAATCTGCCGAGCGGACCGCACCGCTACAATAATAAAGTTATTAACCCCTAATCCGCCTCACTCCCGCCTCAATAACCCTATAATAAATAGTATTAACCCCTAATCTGCCCTCCCTAACATCGCCAACGCCTAACTTCAATTATTAACCCCCCTCAACGTCACCTCCACCTGCCTACACTTATTAACCCCTAATCTGCCGAGCGGACCGCACCGCTACTATAATAAAGTTATTAACCTCCTAATCCGCCTCACTCCCGCCTCAATAACCCTATAATAAATAGTATTAACCCCTAATCTGCCCTCCCTAACATCGCCGACACCTAACTTCAATTATTAACCCCTAATCTGCCGACCGAATCTCGCCACTACTGTAATAAATGGATTAACCCCTAAAGCTAAGTCTAACCCTAACCCTAACACCCCCCTAAGTTAAATATAATTTAAATCTAACAAAATAAATTAACTCTTATTAAATAAATTATTCCTATTTAAATCTAAATACTTACCTGTAAAATAAACCCTAATATAGCTACAATATAAATAATAATTATATTGTAGCTATTTTAGGATTAATATTTATTTTACAGGCAACTTTGTATTTATTTTAACCAGGTGCAATAGCTATTAAATAGTTTAGAACTATTTAATAGTTACCTAGTTAAAATAATTACAAAATTACCTGTAAAATAAATCCTAACCTAAGTTACAATTAAACCTAACACTACACTATCAATAAATTAATTAAATAAAATACCTACAATTATCTACAATTAAACCTAACACTACACTATCAATAAATTAATTAAATAAAATACCTACAAATAACTACAATGAAATAAACTAACTAAAGTACAAAAAATAAAAAAGAACTAAGTTACAAAAAATAAAAAAATATTTACAAACATTAGAAAAATATTACAACAATTTTAAACTAATTACACCTACTCTAAGCCCCCTAATAAAATAACAAAGCCCCCCAAAATAAAAAAAATGCCCTACCCTATTCTAAATTAAAAAAGTTCAAAGCTCTTTTACCTTACCAGCCCTGAACAGGGCCCTTTGCGGGGCATGCCCCAAAGAATTCAGCTCTTTTGCCTGTAAAAAAAACACATACAATACCCCCCCAACATTACAACCCACCACCCACATACCCCTAATCTAACCCAAACCCCCCTTAAATAAACCTAACACTAAGCCCCTGAAGATCTTCCTACCTTATCTTCACCATGCCAGGTTCACCGATCCATCCTCGGAAGTCTTGATCCAAGCCTCGGAAGTGTTGATCCAAGCCCAAGCGGGGGGCTGAAGAGTGACGTCCATCCTCGAGCTGAAGTCTGGATCCAAGCGGCAGCTGAAGAAATCCATCATCGGGCTGAAGTCGGAAGTCCATCATCGGGATGAAGTCTTCTATCAAGCAGCATCTTCAATATTCTTTCTTCTGGAGCGGAGCCATCTTCTTCCCAGCCGACGCAGATCCATCCTCTTCTAACGACGCCTACTAGCCGAATGACGGTTCCTTTAAATGACGTCATCCAAGATGGCGTCCGTCGAATTCCGATTGGCTGATAGGATTCTATCAGCCAATCGGAATTAAGGTAGGAAAATTCTGATTGGCTGATGGAATCAGCCAATCAAATTCAAGTTCAATCCGATTGGCTGATCCGATCAGCCAATCAGATTGAGCTCGCATTCTATTGGCTGTTCCAATCAGCCAATAGAATGCAAGCTCAATCTGATTGGCTGATTCCATCAGCCAATCAGAATTTTCCTACCTTAATTCCGATTGGCTGATAGAATCCTATCAGCCAATCGGAATTCGACAGACGCCAAATTGGATGACGTCATTTAAAGGAACCGTCATTCGGCTAGTAGGGGTCGTTAGAAGAGGATGGATCCGCGTCGGCTGGGAAGAAGATGGCTCCGCTCCGCTCTGGAAGAAAGAAGATTGAAGATGCTGCTTGATAGAAGACTTCATCCCGATGATGGACTTCCGACTTCAGCCCGATGATGGATTTCTTCAGCCGCCGCTTGGATCCAGACTTCAGCCCGAGGATGGACATCACTCTTCAGCCCCCCGCTTGGGCTTGGATCAACACTTCCGAGGCTTGGATCAAGACTTCCGAGGACGGATCGGTGAACCTGGCATGGTGAAGATAAGGTAGGAAGATCTTCAGGGGCTTAGTGTTAGGTTTATTTAAGGGGGGTTTGGGTTAGATTAGGGGTATGTGGGTGGTGGGTTGTAATGTTGGGGGGGGGTATTGTATGTGGGTTTTTTTACAGGCAAAAGAGCTGAAGAGCTCTTTGGGGCATGCCCCGCAAAGGGCCCTTTTCAGGGCTGGTAAGGTAAAAGAGCTTTGAACTTTTTTAATTTAGAATAGGGTAGGGCATTTTTTTATTTTGGGGGGGCTTTGTTATTTTATTAGGGGGCTTAGAGTAGGTGTAATTAGTTTAAAATTGTTGTAATATTTTTCTAATGTTTGTAAATATTTTTTTATTTTTTGTAACTTAGTTCTTTTTTATTTTTTGTACTTTAGTTAGTTTATTTAATTGTAGGTAATTGTAGGTATTTTATTTAATTAATTTATTGATAGTGTAGTGTTAGGTTTAATTGTAACTTAGGTTAGGATTTATTTTACAGGTAATTTTGTAATTATTTTAACTATTTTAGCTATTAAATAGTTCTTAACTATTTAATAGCTATTGTACCTGGTTAAAATAAATACAAAGTTACCTGTAAAATAAATATAAATCCTAAAATAGCTATAATATAATTATAATTTATATTGTAGCTATATTAGGGTTTATTTTACAGGTAAGTATTTAGCTTTAAATAGGAATAATTTATTTAATAAGAGTTAATTTATTTCGTTAGATTTAAATTATATTTAACTTAGGGGGGTGTTAGGGTTAGGGTTAGACTTAGCTTTAGGGGTTAATCCATTTATTACAGTAGCGGCGAGATTCGGTTGGCAGATTAGGGGTTAATAATTGAAGTTAGGTGTCGGCGATGTTAGGGAGGGAGATTAGGGGTTAATACTATTTATTATAGGGTTATTGAGGCGGGAGTGAGGTGGATTAGGGGTTAATACTATTTATTATAGGGTTATTGAGGCGGGAGTGAGGCGGATTAGGGGTTAATAACTTTATTATAGTAGCGGTGCGGTCCGCTCGGCAGATTAGGGGTTAATAAGTGTAGGCAGGTGGAGGCAACGTTGAGGGGGGCAGATTAGGGGTTAATAAATATAATATAGGGGTCGGCGGTGTTAGGGGCAGCAGATTAGGGGTCCACAGGGATAATGTAGGTAGCGGCGGTTTACGGAGCGGCAGATTAGGGGTTAAAAAAAATATGCAGGTGTCAGCGATAGCGGGGGTGGCAGATTAGGGGTTAATAAGTGTAAGGTTAGGGGTGTTTAGACTCGGGGTTCATGTTAGGGTGTTAGGTGCAGACTTAGGAAGTGTTTCCCCATAGAAAACAATGGGGCTGCGTTAGGAGCTGAACGCTGCTTTTTTGCAGGTGTTAGGTTTTTTTTCAGCTCAAACGGCCCCATTGTTTTCTATGGGGGAATCGTGCATGAGCACGTTTTTGAAGCTGGCCACGTCCGTAAGCACCGCTGGAAATTAGAGTTGCAGTGGCGTTAAATTATGCTCTACGCTCCCTTTTTGGAGCCTAACGCACTGAAAACCCAGCCATTCTGTGAACTCTAAATACCAGCGGTATTTAAAAGGTGCGGGGGAAAAAAAAGCCAGCGTAGCTAACGCACCCCTTTGGCCGCCAAACTCTAAATCTAGCCGTTAATGCGGTATTGTGAAATAGAAATCTTAATTGAATAAGGTGCAATTATCCTGATGTTTCCAGCCATATTTTATAAATCAGTCAGTGCAAGCTAAACCTCATAGCTGAATGCCAGTGCATAGAGAAATAGCACCTCAATTAAACTCAGAGCTGCTTGTGGGCTAATATGTTCAGCAATATCACTACAATATACTTACGCCTAGATTTAGAGTTTTGTGGCCAAAGGGGTGCGTTAGCTACGCGTGTTTTTTTTCTAGCGCTGCTTCTAAACAACACTGCTATTTAGAGTTCTCTGAAGGGCTGCATTAGGCTCCAAAAGGGAGCGTATAGGCATATTTACCACCACTTCAACTCTCAATACCAGCGTTGCTTACGGTAGCGGCTAGCTGGAAAAACGTGCTTGTGCACGATATCCCCATAGGAAACAATGGGGCAGTTTGGGCTGAAAAAAAACCTAACACCTGCAAAAAAGCAGCGTTCAGCTCCTAACGCAGCCCCATTGTTTCCTATGGGGAAACACTTTCTAAATCTGCACCTAACACCCTAACATGTACCCCGAGTCTAAACACCCCTAAGCTTACATTTATTAACCCCTAATCTGCCGCCCCCACTATCGCTGACACCTGCATTATATTATTAACCCCTAATCTGCCGCTCCGTACACCGCCGTAACCTACATTATACCTATGTACCCCTAATCTGCTGCCCCTAACATCGCCGACTCCTATATTATATTTATTAACCCCTAATCTGCCCCCCAACGTCGCCGCTACCTAACTACACTTATTAACCCCTAATCTGCCGACCGGACCTCGCTGCTACTATAATAAATGTATTAACCCCTAAACCGCCGCACTCCCGCCTCGCAAACCCTATAATAAATAGTATTAACCCCTAATCTGCCCTCCCTAACATTGCCGACACCTAACTTTAAGTATTAACCCCTAATCTGCTGACCGGACCTCGCTGCTACTATAATAAATGTATTAACCCCTAAAGCTAAGTCTAACCCTAACCCTAACACCCCCCTAAGTTAAATATAATTTTAATCTAACAAAATAAATTAAATCTTATTAACTAAAGTCTTCCTATTTAAAACTAAATACTTACCTGTAAAATAAACCCTAATATAGCTACAATATAAAGAATAATTATATTGTAGCTATTTTAGGATTTATATTTATTTTACAGGCAACTTTGTATTTATTTTAACTAGGTACAATAGCTATTAAATAGTTATTTACTATTTAATAGCTACCTAGTGAAAATAATTACAAAATTACCTGTAAAATAAATCCTAACCTAAGTTACAATTAAACCTAACACTACACTATCAATAAATAAATGAAATCAATTAACTACAAGTACCTACAATTAAATAAACTAAACTAAATTACAAAAAAAACAAACACTAAATTACAAAAAATAAAAAAAGATAACAAGAATTTTAAGCTAATTACACCTACTCTAAGCCCCCTAATAAAATAACAAAGCCCCCCAAAATAAAAAAAATCCCTACACTAATCTAAATTAAAATAGATAACAGCTCTATTACCTTACCAGCCCTTAAAAGGGCTTTTTGCGGGGCATGTTCCAAAGAAATCAGCTCTTTTGCCTGTAAAAAAAATGCAATACCACCCCCCCAACATTACAACCCACCACCCACATACCCCTACTCTAACCCAAACCCCCCTTAAATAAACCTAACATTACCCCCCTGAAGATCTCCCAACCTTGAGTCATCTTCACCCAACCGGGCCGAACTCTTTATCCGATGGACCAAAAGAAGACATCCGGAGCGGCAGAAGTTTTCATCCTATCCGGGCAGAAGAGGACATCCGGACCGGAAGACATCTTCATCCAAGCGGCATATTCTATCTTCATCCATCCGACGAGGAGCGGCTCCATCTTCAAGACCTCGGGCGCGGAACATCCTTCTTCAACGACGACTACCCGACGAATGAAGGTTCCTTTAAGTGACGTCATCCAAGATGGCGTCCCTCGAATTCCGATTGGCTGATAGGATTCTATCAGCCAATCGGAATTAAAGTAGGAAAAATCTGATTGGCTGATTGAATCAGCCAATCAGATTCAAGTTCAACCCGATTGGCTTATCCAATCAGCCAATCAGATTGAGCTTGCATTCTATTGGCTGATTGGAACAGCCAATAGAATGCAAGCTCAATCTGATTGGAGCTGGCCCATTTTTGATTCAGCAACTGGGTAGCACTTTCTGATTGGTGTCTAAATGTTGCCACCAATCAGCAAGCGCTACCCAGGTTCTGAACCAAAAATGGGCCGGCTACTAAGCATAAATTCAAATAAAGATAGCAAGAGAACAAAGAAAAATGGAAAATAGGAGTAATTAGAAAGTTGCTTAAAATTGCTGCTCTATCTGAATCAAGAATTTTACATAAACTATTCCTTTAATTAGTTTTGTTTTAATGTCACTTTCATTTCAGTTTGGTTTTAGTTTATGCAATTAGACTTGGTTATTTAAATATTTAATTTTTTTATAGTATCCCTTTTGGATGCAAGAAAGAAAAACAATTGACTTTAATTGACATCTAATTTTTTATTTGACCTTTAACATCTGTGTGGTTACCACAGCTATCAAGCGAATATTTCCTCATCCTAATTCCCTCTATAACGTGATGTTTTTACTGTGCATGCTCTTGTAGTTCTTGACTTACATGAACTATTTTTTAAGGGCGTTATAATGCAGATATGCTACTTTTTCTGTTATAGGTTATGGCAACACGTCACTAGCGCAATAAATGACGGAAACCAACAACAGGCAACAGATGAAAAGTACATTTTAGAGGAAGCGCAAAGAAAAGCTGCGAGGGAACGCAAAGAGACAAATATGGAGTGGTCTCCAAACCTGTTTATATATGATGAGATCTTAAAAGAATGGCGCTATAAGTATGAAGAGTAAGGACAGCCACTGAGCTTGAATGAGGAAATAGAAACATAGATTTATATTAAACAGAAGCACCATTAGGGGACAGTTTACCCAAAAACTTTCTCTACTTTAATTTGTTCCCAATGATCCACTATACCTACTGAAGTATATTCAATTGTTTACAAATAGCTTCTTATCCTTTATATTGGCATTTGAAATAGCTGATTTAGCTTGTAGTATCCCTATCTATATTGACAGTTTCTATACCTAGGTATAGTCTATTTAGAAACTAACGCCTAGATTACGAGTCTTGCGTTAGCCTTAAAAAGCAGCGTTGAGAGGTCCCAACGCTGCTTTTTAACACCCGTTGGTATTACGAGTCTGGAAGGTACAGGTGTACCGCTCACTTTTTTCCGCGACTCGAGCATACCGCAAATCCCCTTACGTCAATTACGTATCCTATCTTTTCAATGGGATTTTCCTAACGCTGGTATTACGAGTCTTGGAAAAAGTGAGCGGTACACCCTCTCCTGTCAAGACTCCTACCGCATTTAAAAGTCAGTAGTTAAGAGTTTATTGATGTTGAGAGTGTGGTATAACCCAGCAAAAACCAAACCCTTAGGGGGCGCCTCCAAATACAAATGACAAAAAATAGTAGTGTGAAAGGAAAAAGAGAAAATGGATATACAACTCTATAAGCACTATATCTACCAAACAATGTCCATAGGAGATATGTGGAAAACAAGTTCCAATGTACAATAGTCCAAAAAAATGTGGCAGCTCTCGGTTGTAGGATGGTCTTCCTATGATGTTAGATAACTGAAAAAAGAAAAAAGAAAAAACAGAGGCGCCGACATGGCCTAGTAATGCAATCTTATCTTTGCATTACTAGGCCATGTCGGCGCCTCTGTTTTTTCTTTTTTCAGTAGTTAACACCTAGATTTAGAGTTTCTTTCATGTAATTAGCAAGAGTCCATGAGCTAGTGACGTATGGGAAATACATTCCTACCAGGAGGGGCAAAGTTTCCCAAACCTTAAAATGCCTATAAATACACCCCTCACCACACCCACAATTCAGTTTTTACAAACTTTGCCTCCGATGGAGGTGGTGAAGTAAGTTTGTGCTAGATTCTACGTTGATATGCGCTCCGCAGCAAGTTGGAGCTCGGTTTTCCTCTCAGCGTGCAGTGAATGTCAGAGGGATGTGAGGAGAGTATTGCCTATTTGAATGCAGTGATCTCCTTCTACGGGGTCTATTTCATAGGTTCTCTGTTATCGGTCGTAGAGATTCATCTCTTACCTCCCTTTTCAGATCGACGATATACTCTTATATATACCATTACCTCTGCTGATTCTCGTTTCAGTACTGGTTTGGCTTTCTACAAACATGTAGATGAGTGTCCTGGGGTAAGTAAATCTTATTTTCTGTGACACTCTAAGCTATGGTTGGGCACTTTGTTTATAAAGTTCTAAATATATGTATTCAAACATTTATTTGCCTTGACTCAGAATGTTCAACTTTCCTTATTTTTCAGACAGTCAGTTTCATATTTGGGATAATGCATTTGAATTAATCATTTTTTCTTACCTTCAAAAATTTGACTCTTTTTTTCCTGTGGGCTGTTAGGCTCGCGGGGGCTGAAAATGCTTCATTTTATTGCGTCATTCTTGGCGCGGACTTTTTTGGCGCAAAAATTCTTTTCCGTTTCCGGCATCATACGTGTCGCCGGAAGTTGCTTCATTTTTTGACGTTATTTTGCGCCAAAAATGTCGGCGTTCCGGATGTGGCGTCATTTTTGGCGCCAAAAGCATTTAGGCGCCAAATAATGTGGGCGTCTTATTTGGCGCTAAAAAATAAGGGCGTCGCTTTTGTCTCCACATTATTTAAGTCTTATTTTTTCATTGCTTCTGGTTGCTAGAAGCTTGTTCTTTGGCATTTTTTCCCATTCCTGAAACTGTCATTTAAGGAATTTGATCAATTTTGCTTTATATGTTGTTTTTTCTCTTACATATTGCAAGATGTCTCACGTTGCATCTGAGTCAGAAGATACTACAGGAAAATCGCTGTCTAGTGCTGGAGCTACCAAGCTAAGTGTATCTGCTATAATTTTTGGTATCTGTTTCTCCAGCTGTTGTTTGTATTGCATTTCATGACAAACTTATTAATGCAGATAAAATTTCCTTTAGTACTGTTACATTACCTGTTGCTGTTCCGTCAACATCTAATTTTCAGAGTGTTCCTGATAAACATAAGAGATTTTATTTTTTAAATCCATTAAGAAGGCTATGTCTGTTATTTCTCCTTCTAGTTTACATAAAAGTCTTTTAAAACTTCTCTTTTTTCAGATGAATTTTTAAATGAACATCATCATTCTGATACTGATAATGGTTCTTCTGGTTCAGAGGTTTCTGTCTCAGAGGTTGATGCTGATAAATCTTTGTATTTGTTCAAGATGGAATTTATTCGTTCTTTATTTAAAGAAGTATTAATTGCATTAGAAATAGAGGATTCTGGTCCTCTTGATACTAAATCTAAACGTTTAAATAAGGTTTTTAAATCTCCTGTAGTTATTCCAGAAGTGTTTAATCTCCCTGATGCTATTTCTGAAGTAATTTCCAGGGAATGGAATAATTTGGGTAATTCTTTTACTCCTTCTAAACGTTTAAGCAATTATATCCTGTGCCATCTGACAGATTAGAGTTTTTTTGGGACAAAATCCCTAAGGTTATGGGGCTGTCTCTACTCCTGCTAAATGTGCTACTATTCCTACGGCAGATAGTAATTCATTTAAGGATCCTTTAGATAGGAAAATTGAATCCTTTCTAAGAAAAGCTTACTTATGTTCAGGTAATCTTCTTAGACCTGCTATATTTTTAGCGGATGTTGCTGCAGCTTCAACTTTTTGGTTAGAAGCTTTAGCGCAACAAGTAACAGATCATAATTTTATAGCATTATTATTATTCTATAACATGCTAATAATTTTATTGGTGATACCATCTTTTGATATCATTAGTTGATGTCAGGTATATGTCTCTAGCTATTTTAGCTAGAAAAGCTTTATGGATTAAACTTGGAATGCTGATATGTCTTCTAAGTCAACTTTGCTTTCCCTTTCTTTCCAGGGTAATAAATTATTATCTCAACTGTTTCTGGAAGGAAGGGAACTTTTTTACCAAAGGATTAAAAATCTAAGGTAAATTTAGGTCTAATAATCATTTTCGTTCCTTTCCTCACAATAAGGAACAAAAGCCTGATCCTTCATCCTCAGGAGCGGTATCAGTTTGGAAACTATTTCCAGTTTGGAATATATCCAAGCCTTATAGAAAACCTATAGCCAGCTCCTAAGTACCCATGAAGGTGCGGACCTTATTCCAGCTCAGCTGGTATGGGGCAGATTACGTTTTCTTCAAAGAAATTTTGATCAATTCCATTCTGAATTTCTGGTTTCAGAACATTGTTTCAGAAAGGTACAGAATTGGCTTCAGTTAAGGCCTCCTGCTAAGAGATTTTTTTCTTTCCCGTGTCCCAGTTAACACAGCAAAGGCTCAGCATTTCTGAAATGTGTTTCAGATCTAGTTGGCTGGAGTAATTATGCCAGTTCCAGTTCTGGAACAGGGGCTGGGGTTTTATTTTATCTCTTTATTGTACCAAAGAAGGTCAATTCCTTCAGACCAGTTCCGGATCTATCAATATTGAATCATTATGTAAGGATATCAACATTCAAGATGGTTACTGTAGGACTGTCCTGCCTTTTGTTTAGCAAGGGCATTATATGTCTACAATAGATTTACAGGATGTGTATCTGCATATTCCGATTCATCCAGATCACTTTTAGTGTCTGAGATTCTCTTTTTAGACAAGCATTACCAGTTTTGTGGCTCTACCGTTTGGCCTAGCATCAGCTCCAAGAATTTTTTTCAAAGGTTCTTGGTGCCCTTCTTTCTGTAATCAGAGAACAGGGTTTTGGTATTTCCTTATTGGACGATATCTGGGTACTTGCTCAGTCTTCTCATTTTCGAAGAATCTCATACGAATCGACTTGTGTTGTTTCTTCAAGTTCATGGTTGGAGGATCAATTTACCAATCAGTTCATTGATTCCTCAGACAAGGGTAACCTTTTTAGGTTTCTAGAATAGATTCAGTGTCTATGACTCTGTCCTTGTCAGACAAGAGAAGTTTAACATTGATATCAGCTTGTCAAAACCTTCAGTCACAATCATTCCCTTTGGTAGCCTTATGCATGGAAATTTTAGGTCTTAGGACTGCCGCATCAGATGCGGTCTCCTTTGCTCATTTTCACATGCGACCTCTTCAGCTCTGTATGCTGAACCAATGGTGCAGGGATTACTCAAAGATATCTCAATTAATATCTTTAAACCGATTATACGACACTCTCTGACATGGTGGACAGATCACCATCGTTTAGTTCAGGGGGCTTCTTTGTTCTTCCGACCTGGACTATAATCTCAACAGATGCAAGTCTTACAGGTTGGGGGGCTGTGTGGGGGTATCTGACGGCACAAGGGGTTTGGGAATCTCAGGAGGTGAGATTTCCGATCAATATTTTGGAACTCCGTGCAATTTTCAGAGCTCTTCAGTCTTGGCCTCTTCTGAAGAGAGAGTTGTTCATTTGTTTTCAGATAGACAATGTCACAACTGTGGCATACATCAATCATCAAGGAGGGACTCACAGTCCTCTGGCTATGAAAGAAGTATCTCGAATTTTGGTTTGGGCGGAATCCAGCTCCTGTCTAATCTCTGCGGTTCATATCCCAGGTATGGACAATTGGAAAGCGGATTATCTCAGTCGCCAAACGTTGCACCTGGGCGAATGGTCTTCTCCCAGAGGTATTTCCTCAGATTGTTCAAATGTGGGAACTCCCAGAAATAGATCTGATGGCTTCTCATCTAAACAAGAAACTTCCCTGGTATCTGTCCGGATCCCGGGATCCTCGGGCGGAGGCAGTGGATGCATTATCTCTTCCTTACAAGTGTCATCCTGCCTATATCTTTCCGCCTCTAGTTCTTCCAAGGGTATTCTCCAATATTCTAAACAAATGCTCGTTTGTCCTGCTGGTAGCTCCAGCATGGCCTCACAGGTTTTGGTATGCGGATCTTGTCCGGATGGCCTCTTGCCAGCTGTGGACTCTTCCGTTAAGACCAGTCTTTCTGTCTCAAGGTTCTTTTTTCCATCAGGATCTCAAAACCTTAATTTTAAGGTGTGGAGTTTGAATGCTTGATTCTTGGTCAAAGAGGATTCTCTGACTCTGTGATTGATACTATGTGACAGGCTCGTAAATCTGTATCTAGAGAGATATATTATAGAGTCTGGAAGACTTATATTTCTTCAGGATGGTTTAGATAAAGGTTTGTCTGCAAGTTTCTTGAAAGACAAATCTCTGCTCTTTCTGTTCTTTTTCACAGAAGGATTGCTAATCTTCCTGATATTCATTGTTTTGTACAACCTTTGGTTCGTATAAAACTTGTCATTAAGTCATTTTCTCCTCCTTGGAGTTTGAATTTGGTTCTGGGGGCTCTTCAAGCTCCTCCTTTTGAACCCATGCATTCTTTGGTCGTTATATTACTTTCTTGGAAAGTTTTGTTTCTTTTGGCCATCTCTTCTGCCAGAAGAGTCTCTGAATTATCTACTCTTTTTTGTGAGTCTCCTTTTCTGATTTTGCATCAGGATAAGGCGGTGCTGCGAACTTCTTTTAAATTTTTTACCTAAGGTTGTGAATTCTAACAATATTAGTAGAGAAATTGTGGTTCCTTCATTATGTCCTAATCCTATGAATTCTAAGGAGAAGTCATTGCATTCTTTGGATGCTGTTAGAGCTTTGTAATATTATGTTGAAGCTACTAAGTCTTTCCGAAAGACTTCTAGTCTATTTGTCATCTTTTCCGGTTCTAGAAAAGACCAGAAAGCTTCTGCCATTTCTTTGGCATCTTGGTTGAAATCTTTATTTCATCATGCCTATATTGAGTCGGGTAACACTCCGCCTCAAAGGATTACAGCTCATTCTACTAGGTTAGTTTCTACTTCCTGGGCGTTTAAGAATGAAGCTTCGGTTGATCAGATTTGCAAAACAGCAACTTGGTCCTCTTTGCATACTTTTACTAAATTCTACCATTTTTATGTGTTTTCTTCTTCTGAAGCAGTTTTTGGTAGAAACGTACTTCAGGCAGTGGTTTCAGTTTGAATCTTCTGCTTATGTTTTTTCATTAAAATTTTATTCTGGGTGTGGATTATTTTCAGCAGGAATTGGCTGTCTTTATTTTATCCCTCCCTCTCTAGTGACTCTTGTGTGGAAAGATCCACATCTTGGGTAATCATTATCCCATACGTCACTAGCTCATGGACTCTTGCTAATTACATGAAAGAAAACATAATTTATGTAAGAACTTACCTGATAAATTCATTTCTTTCATATTAGCAAGAGTCCATGAGGCCCGCCCTTTTTTGTGGTGGTTTTGATTTTTTTGTATAAAGCACAATTATTCCAATTCCTTATTTTTTATGCTTTCGCACTTTTTTCTTATCACCCCACTTCTTGGCTATTCGTTAAACTGAATTGTGGGTGTGGTGAGGGGTGTATTTATAGGCATTTTAAGGTTTGGGAAACTTTGCCCCTCCTGGTAGGAATGTATATCCCATACGTCACTAGCTCATGGACTCTTGCTAATATGAAAGAAATGAATTTATCAGGTAAGTTCTTACATAAATTATGTTTTTGCGTTAGAAGGGGTGCGTTAGCTACATGTGTTTTCCCCCCCCCCGCGCACCTTTTAAACAACGCTGGTATTTAGAGTTTTCTGAAAGGCTGCGTTAGGCTCCAAAAAGGGAGCGTACAGGCATATTTACCGCCACTGCAACTCTAAATACCAGCGTTGCTTACGGACGCGGCCAGCTTCAAAAACGTGCTCGTGCATGATATCCCCATAGGAAACAATGGGGCAGTTTGAGCTGAAAAAAAAACTAACATCTGCAATAAAGCAGCGTTCAGCTTTTAACACAGCCCCATTGTTTCCTATGAGGAAACACTTCCTAAGTCTGCACCTAACACCCTAACATGTATCCTGAGTCTAAACACCCCTAACCTTACACTTATTAACCCCTAATCTGCCGACCCCGCTATCGCTGACCCCTGCATTTTATTATTTACCCCTAATCTTCCGCTCCGTACACCGCCGCAACCTACATTATAGCTATGTACCCCTAATCTGCTGAACCTAACATCGCCGACCCCTATATTATATTTATTAACCCCTAATCTGCCCCCCCAACGTCGCCACTACCTTACCTACACTTATTAACCCCTAATCTGCCGACCGGACCTTGCCGCTACTATAATAAATGTATTAACCCCTAAACTGCCGCACTCCTGCCTTGCAAACCCTATAATAAATAGTATTAACCCCTAATCTGCCCTCCCTAACATCGGCGACACCTAACTTCAAGTATTAACCCCTAATCTGCCGACCGGACCTCGCCGCAACTCTAATAAATGTATTAACCCCTAAAGCTAAGTCTAACCCTAAAACTAACACCCCCACTAAGTTAAATATAATTTAAATCTAACAAAATAAAATAAATCTTATTAAATAAATTAATCCTATTGAAAGCTAAATACTTACCTGTAAAATAAACCCTAATATAGCTACAATATAACGAACAATTATATTGTAGCTATTTTAGCATTTATATTTATTTTACAGGCAACTTTGTATTTATTTTAACTAGGTACAATAGCTATTAAATAGTTAATAACTATTTAATAGCTACCTAGTTAAAATAATTACAAAATTACCTGTAAAATAAATCCTAACCTAAGTTACAATTAAACCTAACACTACACTATCACTAAACTATCTACAATTATCTACAATTAAATCAACTAAACTAAATTACAAAAAATAAAAAAAGATTACAAGAATTTTAAACTAATTACACCTACTCTAAGCCCCCTAAAAAAATAACAAAGCCCCCCAAAATAAAAAAATGCCCTACCCTATTCTAAAATAAAAAGTTAACAGCTCTTTTATCTTACCAGCCCTTAAAAGGGCCTTTTGTGGGGCATGCCCCAAAGAAAACATTTCTTTTGCATTTAAATAAACATACAATACCCCCCAAAATTACAACCCACCACCCACATACTCCTAATCTAACCCAAAAACACCCCTTAAAAAACCTAACACTAAGCCCCTGAAGATCTCCCTAACTTACCTTCACCACGCCGGGTATCACCGATCCGTCCAGAAGAGGGTCCGAAGTCTTCATCCTATCCGGCAAGAAGAGGTCCAGAAGAGGGTCCGAAGTCTTCATCCTCTCCGGCAAGAAGAGGACATCCGGACCGGTAGACATGTTCATCCAGGCGGCGTCTTCTATCTTCATCCATCCGGCGCGGAGCGGGACCATCTTGAAGCAGCCGACGTGGACCCATCCTCTTCCGGCGACTCCCGACGAATGAAGAATCCTTTAAGTGACGTCATCCAAGATGGCGTCCCTCGAATTCCGATTGGCTGATAGGATTCTATCAGTAAATCGGAATTAAGGTAGGAAAAATCTGATTGGCTGATTGAATCAGCCAATCAGATTCAAGTTCAATCCAAGATGGCGTCCCTTCAATTCTGATTGGCTGATAGAATTCTATTAGCCAATCGGAATTAAGGTAGGAAAAATCCTATTGGCTGATGCAATCAGCCAATAGGATTGAGCTTGCATTCTATTGGCTGACTGGAACAGCCAATAGAATGCATCAGCCAATAGGATTTTTCCTACCTTAATTCCAATTGGCTGATAGAATTCTATCAGCCAATCGGAATTGAAGGGACGCCATCTTGGATGACATCATTTAAAGGAACCTTCATTCTTCAGTTGGATGTCGTTGGAAGAGGATGCTCCGCGTCAGCTGGCTTGAAGATGGACCCACTCCACTCCGGATGGATGAAGATAGAAGATGCCGCCTGGATGAAGACTTCTGCCCGTCTGGAGGTCCTCTTCTGCCCGGATAGGATGAAGACTTCTGCCCGTCTGGAGGACCACTTGTGCCCGGTTGGGTGAAGACAGCTCAAGGTAGGGTGATCTTCAAGGGGTTAGTGTTAGGTTTTATTAAGGGGGGATTGGGTGGGTTATAGAGTAGGGTTGGGTGTGTGGGTTGTGGGTTTTAATGTTGGGTTTTTTGGGGGGGGTTTTTACAGGTAAAAGAGCTGATTACTTTGGGGCAATGCCCCGCAAAAAAGCTCTTTTAAGGGCTATTTGTAATTTAGTGTAGGGTAGGGATTTTTATTATTTTGGGGGGCTTTTTTATTTTATTAGAGGATTAGAGTAGGTGCAATTAGTTTAAAAAAATTGTAATTATTTTATTATTTTCTGTAATTTAGTGGGGCTTTTTCCGTACTTTAGTTTATTTTATTTAATTGTAATTTATTGTAGTTAGTTTATTTAATTTATTTAATGATAATGTAGTGTTAGGTGTAATTGTAACTTAGGTAAGGTTTTATTTTACAGGTATATTTGTATTTATTTAAACTAGGAAGTTATTAAATAGTTAATAAATATTTAATAACTATTGTACCTAGTTAAAATAAATACAAACTTGCCTGTAAAATAAAAATAAATCCTAAGATAGATACAAATTTAACTATTAGTTATATTGTAGCTAAATTAGAGTTTATTTTATAGGTATTTAGTTTTAAATAGGAATAATTTATTTAATAATAGTAATTTTATTTAGATTTATTTAAATTATATTTAAGTTGGGGGGTGTTAGGGTTAGACTTAGATTTATGGGTTAATAACTTTATTATAGGGGCGGCGACATTGGGGACAGCTAATTAGGGGTTAATAATTGTAGGTAGGTTACGACGACATTGGGGGCGGCAGATTAGAGGTTAATAAATATAATGTAGGTGTCGGCGACGTTGGGGGCAGCAGATTAGGGGTTCATAAGTATAATGTAGGTGGCGGCGGTGTCTGGAGCGGCAGATTAAGGGTTAATAATATTATGCAGGTGGCGACGATGTCGGGGTCGGCAGATTAGGGGTTAATAAGTGTAAGATTAGGGGTGTTTAGACTCGGGGTTCATGTTAGGGTGTTAGGTGTAGACATAAAAAGTATTTCCCCATAGGAATCAATGGGGCTGCGTTAGGAGCTGAATGCTGCTTTTTTGCAGGTGTTAGGTTTTTTTTCATCCGAATCTGCCCCATTGATTCCTATGGGGAAATCGTGCACGAGCACATTTTGCAAGCTCACTGCTACTGTAAGCAACGCTGGTATTGAGGTGAGATGTGGAGCTAAATTTTGCTCTCCGCTCACTTTTTTGCGGCTAACGCCGGGTTTAAAAAAACCTGTAATACCAGCGTTGTCTTAAGTGAGTGGTGATAAAAAAATGCTCCCGACAAAAACTTGTAATCTAGCCGTATGTAAACACAGCCAGCAGAAAAAAATTACACTCACAGTGGGAGGTAGAAGAGATAAATCTCTAAAATGTTAATTTTCAATTGTTCTTTCTAAGTATAGTAAGAGACAAAGATAAGAAAGGGGAGCATTTTAGTGATAAGATAACGAGATCTGATCTGTCTGCAAGCTTAACCTATTTTGATGGGCTTTGGTTTCTAAGCGGTTTCTCATACATTTTATATGCTGCAGCCGGTAAAACAAGTCAGGGGGAACACATTCAGGGAAAAACAATTCTACAGTAGACTGTCCCTTTATGTGTGCCCACAGACTTATGCATAGCCCGGGCATTCTTAAGTCTTTGTCCTTTGCATCTCTATTGGAGGTTTATTCTATGACTCCTGTAAAGTATTATTATTATTGGGGATATGGACAAGACAAAAAAGATAATAGCAGCACAGACTTACAGTATTAGGTCATAAAGCACATTGTAGATAATAGCAGCACAGACTCACAGTAATAGGTCATAAAGCACATTTTAGATAATAGCAGCACAGACTCACAGTAATAGGTCATAAAGCACATTGTAGATAATAGCAGCACAGACTCACAGTAATAGGTCATAAAGCACATTGTAGATAATAGCAGCACAGACTCACAGTAATAGGTCATAAAGCACATTGTAGATAATAGCAGCACAGTCTCACAGTAATAGGTCATAAAGCACATTGTAGATAATAGCAGCACAGTCTCACAGTAATAGGTCATAAAGCACATTGTAGATAATAGCAGCACAGACTCACAGTCGTAGGTCATAAAGCACATTGTAGATAATAGCAGCACAGACTCACAGTTGTAGGTCATAAAGCACATTGTAGATAATAGCAGCACAGACTCACAGTACTAGGTCATAAAGCACATTGTAGATAATAGCAGCACAGTCTCACAGTAATAGGTCATAAAGCACATTGTAGATAATAGCAGCACAGACTCACAGTCGTAGGTCATAAAGCACATTGTAGATAATAGCAGCACAGACTCACAGTCGTAGGTCATAAAGCACATTGTAGATAATAGCAGCACAGACTCACAGTACTAGGTCATAAAGCACATTGTAGATAATAGCAGCACAGTCTCACAGTAATAGGTCATAAAGCACATTGTAGATAATAGCAGCACAGACTCACAGTCGTAGGTCATAAAGCACATTGTAGATAATAGCAGCACAGACTCACAGTACTAGGTCATAAAGCACATTGTAGATAATAGCAGCACAGACTCACAGTAATAGGTCATAAAGCACATTGTAGATAATAGCAGCACAGACTCACAGTAATAGGTCATAAAGCACATTTTAGATAATAGCAGCACAGACTCACAGTAATAGGTCATAAAGCACATTTTAGATAATAGCAGCACAGACTCACAGTAATAGGTCATAAAGCACATTGTAGATAATAGCAGCACAGACTCACAGTAATAGGTCATAAAGCACATTGTAGATAATAGCAGCACAGACTTACAGTAATAGGTCATAAAGCACATTGTAGATAATAGCAGCACAGACTCACAGTACTAGGTCATAAAGCACATTGTAGATAATAGCAGCACAGACTCACAGTAATAGGTCATAAAGCACATTGTAGATAATAGCAGCACAGACTCACAGTAATAGGTCATAAAGCACATTGTAGATAATAGCAGCACAGACTCACAGTAATAGGTCATAAAGCACATTGTAGATAATAGCAGCACAGACTCACAGTACTAGGTCATAAAGCACATTGTAGATAATAGCAGCACAGACTCACAGTAATAGGTCATAAAGCACATTGTAGATAATAGCAACACAGACTCACAGTAATAGGTCATAAAGCACATTGTAGATAATAGCAGCACAGACTTACAGTAATAGGTCATAAAGCACATTTTAGATAATAGCAGCACAGACTCACAGTAATAGGTCATAAAGCACATTTTAGATAATAGCAGCACAGACTTACAGTAATAGGTCATAAAGCACATTGTAGATAATAGCAGCACAGACTCACAGTAATAGGTCATAAAGCACATTGTAGATAATAGCAGCACAGACTCACAGTAATAGGTCATAAAGCACATTTTAGATAATAGCAGCACAGACTCACAGTAATAGGTCATAAAGCACATTTTAGATAATAGCAGCACAGACTCACAGTAATAGGTCATAAAGCACATTGTAGATAATAGCAGCACAGACTCACAGTAATAGGTCATAAAGCACATTGTAGATAATAGCAGCACAGACTCACAGTAATAGGTCATAAAGCACATTGTAGATAATAGCAGCACAGTCTCACAGTAATAGGTCATAAAGCACATTGTAGATAATAGCAGCACAGACTCACAGTAATAGGTCATAAAGCACATTGTAGATAATAGCAGCACAGACTCACAGTAATAGGTCATAAAGCACATTGTAGATAATAGCAGCACAGACTCACAGTCGTAGGTCATAAAGCACATTGTAGATAATAGCAGCACAGACTCACAGTAATAGGTCATAAAGCACATTGTAGATAATAGCAGCACAGTCTCACAGTAATAGGTCATAAAGCACATTGTAGATAATAGCAGCACAGACTCACAGTAATAGGTCATAAAGCACATTGTAGATAATAGCAGCACAGACTCACAGTAATAGGTCATAAAGCACATTGTAGATAATAGCAGCACAGACTCACAGTAATAGGTCATAAAGCACATTGTAGATAATAGCAGCACAGACTCACAGTAATAGGTCATAAAGCACATTGTAGATAATAGCAGCACAGACTCACAGTACTAGGTCATAAAGCACATTGTAGATAATAGCAGCACAGACTCACAGTACTAGGTCATAAAGCACATTGTAGATAATAGCAGCACAGACTCACAGTAATAGGTCATAAAGCACATTTTAGATAATAGCAGCACAGACTCACAGTATTAGGTCATAAAGCACATTGTAGATAATAGCAGCACAGTCTCACAGTATTAGGTCATAAAGCACATTATAGATAATAGCAGCACAGACTCACAGTAATAGGTCATAAAGCACATTGTAGATAATAGCAGCACAGACTCACAGTAATAGGTCATAAAGCACATTGTAGATAATAGAAGCACAGTCTCACAGCAATAGGTCATAAAGCACATTGTAGATAATAGCAGCACAGACTCACAGTAATAGGTCATAAAGCACATTATAGATAATAGCAGCACAGACTTACAGTAATAGGTCATAAAGCACATTGTAGATAATAGAAGCACAGTCTCACAGTAATAGGTCATAAAGTACATTGTAGATAATAGCAGCACAGACTCACAGTAATAGGTCATAAAGTACATTGTAGATAATAGCAGCACAGACTCACAGTAATAGGTCATAAAGTACATTGTAGATAATAGCAGCACAGACTCACAGTAATAGGTCATAAAGTACATTGTAGATAATAGCAGCACAGTCTCACAGTATTAGGTCATAAAGCACATTGTAGATAATAGCAGCACAGACTCACAGTAATAGGTCATAAAGCACATTGTAGATAATAGCAGCACAGACTCACAGTAATAGGTCATAAAGCACATTGTAGATAATAGCAGCACAGTCTCACAGTAATAGGTCATAAAGCACATTGTAGATAATAGCAGCACAGACTCACAGTAATAGGTCATAAAGTACATTGTAGATAATAGAAGCACAGACTTACAGTAATAGGTCATAAAGCACATTGTAGATAATAGCAGCACAGTCTCACAGTAATAGGTCATAAAGCACATTGTAGATAATAGCAGCACAGACTCACAGTAATAGGTCATAAAGCACATTGTAGATAATAGCAGCACAGACTCACAGTAATAGGTCATAAAGCACATTGTAGATAATAGCAGCACAGTCTCACAGTAATAGGTCATAAAGCACATTGTAGATAATAGCAGCACAGACTCACAGTAATAGGTCATAAAGCACATTGTAGATAATAGCAGCACAGACTTACAGTAATAGGTCATAAAGCACATTGTAGATAATAGAAGCACAGACTCACAGTAATAGGTCATAAAGCACATTGTAGATAATAACAGCACAGTCTCACAGTAATAGGTCATAAAGCACACTGTAGATAATAGCAGCACAGACTCACAGTAATAGGTCATAAAGCACATTGTAGATAATAGCAGCATAGACTCACAGTATTAGGTCATAAAGCACATTGTAGATAATAGCAGCACAGACTCACAGTAATAGGTCATAAAGCACATTGTAGATAATAGCAGCATAGACTCACAGTAATAGGTCATAAAGCACATTGTAGATAATAGAAGCACAGACTTACAGTAATAGGTCATAAAGCACATTGTAGATAATAGCAGCACAGACTTACAGTAATAGGTCATAAAGCACATTGTAGATAATAGCAGCACAGACTTACAGTAATAGGTCATAAAGCACATTGTAGATAATAGCAGCACAGACTTACAGTAATAGGTCATAAAGCACATTGTAGATAATAGAAGCACAGACTCACAGTAATAGGTCATAAAGCACATTGTAGATAATAGAAGCACAGACTTACAGTAATAGGTCATAAAGCACATTGTAGATAATAGCAGCACAGACTCACAGTAATAGGTCATAAAGCACAGAATTGATTGTAGATAATAGCAGCACAGACTCACAGTAATAGGTCATAAAGCACAGAATTGATTGTAGATAATAGCAGCACAGTCTCACAGTAATAGGTCATAAAGCACATTGTAGATAATAGCAGCACAGACTCACAGTAATAGGTCATAAAGCACATTGTAGATAATAGCAGCACAGTCTCACAGTAATAGGTCATAAAGCACATTGTAGATAATAGCAGCACAGACTCACAGTAATAGGTCATAAAGCACATTGTAGATAATAGCAGCACAGACTCACAGTAATAGGTCATAAAGCACATTGTAGATAATAGCAGCACAGACTCACAGTAATAGGTCATAAAGCACATTGTAGATAATAGCAGCACAGACTCACAGTAATAGGTCATAAAGCACATTGTAGATAATAGCAGCACAGACTCACAGTACTAGGTCATAAAGCACATTGTAGATAATAGCAGCACAGACTCACAGTAATAGGTCATAAAGCACATTTTAGATAATAGCAGCACAGACTCACAGTAATAGGTCATAAAGCACATTGTAGATAATAGCAGCACAGACTCACAGTAATAGGTCATAAAGCACATTGTAGATAATAACAGCACAGTCTCACAGTAATAGGTCATAAAGCACATTGTAGATAATAGCAGCACAGACTCACAGTAATAGGTCATAAAGCACATTGTAGATAATAACAGCACAGTCTCACAGTAATAGGTCATAAAGCACATTGTAGATAATAGCAGCACAGACTCACAGTAATAGGTCATAAAGCACATTGTAGATAATAGCAGCACAGACTTACAGTAATAGGTCATAAAGCACATTGTAGATAATAACAGCACAGTCTCACAGTAATAGGTCATAAAGCACATTTTAGATAATAGCAGCACAGACTCACAGTAATAGGTCATAAAGCACATTGTAGATAATAACAGCACAGTCTCACAGTAATAGGTCATAAAGCACATTGTAGATAATAGCAGCACAGACTTACAGTAATAGGTCATAAAGCACATTGTAGATAATAGAAGCACAGTCTCACAGTAATAGGTCATAAAGCACATTGTAGATAATAGAAGCACAGACTTACAGTAATAGGTCATAAAGCACATTGTAGATAATAGCAGCACAGACTCACAGTAATAGGTCATAAAGCACATTTTAGATAATAGCAGCACAGACTCACAGTAATAGGTCATAAAGCACATTGTAGATAATAGCAGCACAGACTCACAGTAATAGGTCATAAAGCACATTGTAGATAATAGCAGCACAGTCTCACAGTAATAGGTCATAAAGCACATTGTAGATAATAGCAGCACAGACTCACAGTAATAGGTCATAAAGCACATTGTAGATAATAGCAGCACAGACTCACAGTAATAGGTCATAAAGCACATTGTAGATAATAGCAGCACAGACTCACAGTAATAGGTCATAAAGCACATTGTAGATAATAACAGCACAGTCTCACAGTAATAGGTCATAAAGCACATTGTAGATAATAGCAGCACAGACTCACAGTAATAGGTCATAAAGCACATTGTAGATAATAACAGCACAGTCTCACAGTAATAGGTCATAAAGCACATTGTAGATAATAGCAGCACAGTCTCACAGTAATAGGTCATAAAGCACATTGTAGATAATAGCAGCACAGACTCACAGTAATAGGTCATAAAGCACATTGTAGATAATAGCAGCACAGACTCACAGTAATAGGTCATAAAGCACATTGTAGATAATAGCAGCACAGACTCACAGTAATAGGTCATAAAGCACATTGTAGATAATAGCAGCACAGACTCACAGTAATAGGTCATAAAGCACATTGTAGATAATAGCAGCACAGACTCACAGTACTAGGTCATAAAGAACATTGTAGATAATAGCAGCACAGACTCACAGTAATAGGTCATAAAGCACATTTTAGATAATAGCAGCACAGACTCACAGTAATAGGTCATAAAGCACATTGTAGATAATAACAGCACAGTCTCACAGTAATAGGTCATAAAGCACATTGTAGATAATAGCAGCACAGACTCACAGTAATAGGTCATAAAGCACATTGTAGATAATAACAGCACAGTCTCACAGTAATAGGTCATAAAGCACATTGTAGATAATAGCAGCACAGACTCACAGTAATAGGTCATAAAGCACATTGTAGATAATAGCAGCACAGACTTACAGTAATAGGTCATAAAGCACATTGTAGATAATAACAGCACAGTCTCACAGTAATAGGTCATAAAGCACATTTTAGATAATAGCAGCACAGACTCACAGTAATAGGTCATAAAGCACATTGTAGATAATAACAGCACAGTCTCACAGTAATAGGTCATAAAGCACATTGTAGATAATAGCAGCACAGACTTACAGTAATAGGTCATAAAGCACATTGTAGATAATAGAAGCACAGTCTCACAGTAATAGGTCATAAAGCACATTGTAGATAATAGAAGCACAGACTTACAGTAATAGGTCATAAAGCACATTGTAGATAATAGCAGCACAGACTCACAGTAATAGGTCATAAAGCACATTTTAGATAATAGCAGCACAGACTCACAGTAATAGGTCATAAAGCACATTGTAGATAATAGCAGCACAGACTCACAGTAATAGGTCATAAAGCACATTGTAGATAATAGCAGCACAGTCTCACAGTAATAGGTCATAAAGCACATTGTAGATAATAGCAGCACAGACTCACAGTAATAGGTCATAAAGCACATTGTAGATAATAGCAGCACAGACTCACAGTAATAGGTCATAAAGCACATTGTAGATAATAGCAGCACAGACTCACAGTAATAGGTCATAAATCACATTGTAGATAATAGCAGCACAGACTCACAGTAATAGGTCACAAAGCACATTATCGATAATAGCAGCACAGACACAGTGGCCTAGATTTGGAGTTCGGCGGTAGAAGGGCTGTTAACGCTCCTCAGGCTTTTTTCTGGCCGCACCATAAATTTAACTCTGGTATCGAGAGTTCAAACAAATGCTGCGTTAGGCTCCAAAAAAGGAGCGTAGAGCATTTTTACCGCAAATGCAACTCTCGATACCAGAGTTGCTTACGGACGCGGCCAGCCTCAAAAACGTGCTCGTGCACGATTCTCCCATAGGAAACAATGGGACTGTTTGAGCTGAAAAAAAACCTAACACCTGCAAAAAAGCAGCGTTCAGCTCCTAACGCAGCCCCATTGTTTCCTATGGGGAAACACTTCCTACGTCTGCACCTAACACTCTAACATGTACCCAGAGTCTAAACACCCCTAACCTTACACTTATTAACCCCTATTCTGCCGCCCCCGCTATCGCTGACCCCTGCATATTTTTTTTAACCCCTAATCTGCCGCTCCGTAAACCGCCGCAACCTACGTTATCCCTATGTACCCCTAATCTGCTGCCCTAACATCGCCGACCCCTATATTATATTTATTAACCCCTAATCTGCCCCCCTCAACGTCGCCGACACCTGCCTACACTTATTAACCCCTAATCTGCCGAGCGGACCTCACCGCTATTCTAATAAATGTATTAACCCCTAAAGCTAAGTCTAACCCTAACACTAACACCCCCCTAACTTAAATATAATTTACATCTAACGAAATAAATTAACTCTTATTAAATAACTTATTCCTATTTAAAGCTAAATACTTACCTGTAAAATAAATCCTAATATAGCTACAATATAAATTATAATTATATTATAGCTATTTTAGGATTAATATTTATTTTACAGGCAACTTTGTAATTATTTTAACCAGGTACAATAGCTATTAAATAGTTAAGAACTATTTAATAGCTACCTAGTTAAAATAATTACAAATTTACCTGTAAAATAAATCCTAACCTAAGATATAATTAAACCTAACACTACCCTATCAATAAATTAATTAAATAAACTACCTACAATTACCTACAATAAAACCTAACACTACACTATCAATAAATTAATTAAACACAATTCCTACAAATAAATACAATTAAATAAACTAGCTAAAGTACAAAAAATAAAAAAGAACTAAGTTACAAAAAATAAAAAAATATTTACAAACATAAGAAAAATATTACAACAATTTTAAACTAATTACACCTACTCTAAGCCCCCTAATAAAATAACAAAGACCCCCAAAATAAAAAATTCCCTACCCTATTCTAAATTAAAAAAGTTACAAGCTCTTTTACCTTACCAGCCCTGAACAGGGCCCTTTGCGGGGCATGCCCCAAGATTTTCAGCTCTTTTGCCTGTAAAAGAATAAATACAATACCCCCCCCCCAACATTACAACCCACCACCCACATACCCCTAATCTAACCCAAACCCCCCTTAAATAAACCTAACACTAAGCCCCTGAAGATCTTCCTACCTTATCTTCACCATACCAGGTTCACCGATCCGTCCTGAAGTCTTCATCCAAGCGGGGCAGAAGAGGATCTTCCATCCGATTGAAGTCATCATCCAGGCGGCATCTTCTATGGTCTTCCATCCGGAGCGAAGCGGCAGGATCCTGAAGACCTCCAGCGCGGAACATCCATCCGGCCCGACGACTGAACGGCGAATGACTGTTCCTTTAAGGGACGTCATCCAAGATGGCGTCCCTCGAATTCCGATTGGCTGATAGGATTCTATCAGCCAATCGGAATTAAGGTAGGAATTTTCTGATTGGCTGATGGAATCAGCCAATCAGAATCAAGTTCAATCCGATTGGCTGATCCAATCAGCCAATCAGATTGAGCTCGCATTCTATTGGCTGTTCCGATCAGCCAATAGAATGCGAGCTCAATCTGATTGGCTGATTGGATCAGCCAATCGGATTGAACTTGATTCTGATTGGCTGATTCCATCAGCCAATCAGAAAATTCCTACCTTAATTCCGATTGGCTGATAGAATCCTATCAGCCAATCGGAATTCGAGGGACGCCATCTTGGATGACGTCCCTTAAAGGAACCGTCATTAGTCGGGAGACAACGGAAGAAGAGGATGGATCCGCGTCGCCTGCTTCAAGATGGACCCGCTCCGCACCGGATGGAAGAAGATCGAAGATGCCGCTTGGAGAAGATGTTTGCCGGTCCGGATGTCCTCTTCTTGCCGGATAGGAGGAAGACTTTGGAGCCTCTTCTGGACCTCTTCAGCTACCGGATGATGGATCGCCAACCCCGGCTTGGGTTGGATGAAGATGTTGGAGCCAGGACGGATCGGTGATACCTGGATGGTGAAGACAAGGTAGGAAGATCTTCTGGGGCTTAGTGTTAGGTTTCTTTAAGGGGGGTTTGGGTTACATTAGGGGTATGTGGGTGGTGGGTTGTAATGTTGGGGGGGGGGAATTGTATGTTTTTTTTTACAGGCAAAAGAGCTGAAATTCTTGGGGCATGCCCCGCAAAGGGCCCTGTTCAGGGCTGGTAAGGTAAAAGAGCTTGTAACTTTTTTAATTTAGAATAGGGTAGGGAATTTTTTATTTTGGGGGGCTTTGTTATTTTATTAGGGGGCTTAGAGTAGGTGTAATTAGTTTAAAATTGTTGTAATATTTTTCTTATGTTTGTAAATATTTTTTTATTTTTTGTAACTTAGTTCTTTTTTATTTTTTGTACTTTAGCTAGTTTATTTAATTGTATTTATTTGTAGGAATTGTGTTTAATTAATTTATTGATAGTGTAGTGTTAGGTTAATTGTAGGTAGTTTATTTAATTAATTTATTGATAGGGTAGTGTTAGGTTAATTGTAGGTAATTGTAGGTAGTTTATTTAATTAATTTATTGATAGGGTAGTGTTAGGTTTAATTATATCTTAGGTTAGGATTTATTTTACAGGTAAATTTGTTATTATTTTAACTAGGTAACTATTAAATAGTTCTTAACTATTTAATAGCTATTGTACCTGGTTAAAATAATTACAAAGTTGCCTGTAAAATAAATATTAATCCTAAAATAGCTATAATATAATTATAATTTATATTGTAGCTATATTAGGATTTATTTTACAGGTAAGTATTTAGCTTTAAATAGGAATCATTTATTTAATAAGAGTTAATTTATTTCGTTAGATGTAAATTATATTTAAGTTAGGGGGGTGTTAGTGTTAGGGTTAGACTTAGCTTTAGGGGTTAATCCATTTATTATAGTAGCGATGAGCTCCGGTCGTCAGATTAGGGGTTAATAATTGAAGGTAGGTGTCGGCGATGTTAGGGAGGGCAGATTAGGGGTTAATACTATTTATGATAGGGTTAGTGAGGCGGATTAGGGGTTAATAACTTTATTATAGTAGCGGTGCGGTCCGCTCGGCAGATTAGGGGTTAATAAGTGTAGGCAGGTGTCGGCGACGTTGTGGGGGGCAGATTAGGGGTTAAGAAATATAATATAGGGGTCGGCGATGTTAGGGCAGCAGATTAGGGGTACATAGGGATAACGTAGGTTGCGGCGGTTTACGGAGCGGCAGATTAGGGGTTAATTATTTTAAGTAGCTGGCGGCGACGTTGTGGGGGGCAGGTTAGGGGTTAATAAATGTAATACAGGGGTCGGCGGGGTTAGGGGCAGCAGATTAGGGGTACATAAGTATAACGTAGGTGGCGGTCGGCAGATTAGGGGTTAAAATATTTTAATCGAGTGGCGGCGATGTGGGGGGAGCTCGGTTTAGGGGTACATAGGTAGTTTATGGGTGTTAGTGTACTTTAGGGTACAGTAGTTAAGAGCTTTATGAACCGGCGTTAGCCAGAAAGCTCTTAACTCCTGCTATTTTCAGGCGGCTGGAGTTTTGTCGTTAGAGCTCTAACGCTCACTTCAGAAACGACTCTAAATACCGGCGTTAGGAAGATCCCATTGAAAAGATAGGATACGCAATTGACGTAAGGGGATCTGTGGTATGGAAAAGTCGCGGCTGAAAAGTGAGCGTTAGACCCTTTAATCACTGACTCCAAATACCAGCGGGCGGCCAAAACCAGCGTTAGGAGCCTCTAACGCTGGTTTTGACGGCTACCGCCGAACTCCAAATCTAGGCCAGTAATAGGTCATAAAGCACAGAATTGATTGTAGATAATAGCAGCACAGACTTACAGTAATAGGTCATAAAGCACAGAATTGATTGTAGATAATAGCAGCACAGACTCACAGTAATAGGTCATAAAGCACATTGTAGATAATAGCACCACAGACTCACAGTAGTAGGACATAAAGCACAGAATTGATTGTAGATAATAGCAGCACAGACTTACAGGAATAGTTCATAAAGCACAGAATTTGTTGTAGATTATAGCAGCACAGACTCACAGTAATAGGTCATAATGCACATTGTAGATAATAGAAGCACAGACTCACAGTAATAGGTCATAAAGCACAGAATTGATTGTAGATAATAGCAGCACAGACTCACAGTAATAGGTCATAAAGCACATTGTAGATAATAGAAGCACAGACTTACAGTAATAGGTCATAAAGCACATTGTAGATAATAGCAGCACAGACTTACAGTAATAGGTCATAAAGCACATTGTAGATAATAGAAGCACAGACTCACAGTAATAGGTCATAAAGCACATTGTAGATAATAGAAGCACAGACTCACAGTAGTAGGACATAAAGCACAGAATTGATTGTAGATAATAGCAGCACAGACTCACAGTAATAGGCCATAAAGCACATTGTAGATAATAGCAGCACAGTCTCACAGTAATAGGTCATAAAGCACAGCATTGATTGTAGATAATAGCAGCACAGACTCACAGTAATAGGCCATAAAGCACATTGTAGATAATAGAAGCACAGACTTACAGTAGTAGGTCATAAAGAATATTGTAGATAATAGAAGAACAGACTTACAGTAATAGGTCATAAAGCACATTGTAGATAATAGAAGCACAGACTTACAGTAACAGGTCATAAAGCACATTGTAGATAATAGAAGCACAGACTTACAGTAATAGGTCATAAAGCACATTGTAGATAATAGCAGCACAGTCTCACAGTAATAGGTCATAAAGCACATTGTAGATAATAGAAGCACAGTCTCACAGTAATAGGTCATAAAGCACAGCATTGATTGTAGATAATAGCAGCACAGACTCACAGTAATAGGTCATAAAGCACATTGTAGATAATAGAAGCACAGACTTACAGTAATAGGTCATAAAGCACAGCATTGATTGTAGATAATAGCAGCACAGACTCACAGTATTAGGTCATAAAGCACATTGTAGATAATAGAAGCACAGACTCACAGTAATAGGTCATAAAGCACATTGTAGATAATAGCTGCACAGACTCACAGTAATAGGTCATAAAACACAGCATTGATTGTAGATAATAGCAGCACAGACTCACAGTAATAGGTCATAAAGCACATTGTAGATAATAGCAGCACAGACTCACAGTAATAGGTCATAAAACACAGCATTGATTGTAGATAATAGCAGCACAGACTCACAGTAATAGGTCATAAAGCACATTGTAGATAATAGCAGCACAGTCTCACAGTAATAGGTCATAAAACACAGCATTGATTGTAGATAATAGCAGCACAGACTCACAGTAATAGGTCATAAAGCACATTGTAGATAATAGCAGCACAGACTCACAGTAATAGGTCATAAAGCACATTGTAGATAATAGCAGCACAGACTCACAGTAATAGGTCATAAAGCACATTGTAGATAATAACAGCACAGACTCACAGTAATAGGTCATAAAGCACATTGTAGATAATAGCAGCACAGACTCACAGTAATAGGTCATAAAGCACATTGTAGATAATAGCAGCACAGACTCACAGTAATAGGTCATAAAGCACATTATAGATAATAGCAGCACAGACTTACAGTAATAGGTCATAAAGCACATTGTAGATAATAGCAGCACAGACTCACAGTACTAGGTCATAAAGCACATTGTAGATAATAGCAGCACAGTCTCACAGTAATAGGTCATAAAGCACATTGTAGATAATAGCAGCACAGTCTCACAGTAATAGGTCATAAAGCACATTGTAGATAATAACAGCACAGTCTCACAGTAATAGGTCATAAAGCACAATGTAGATAATAGAAGCACAGACTTACAGTAATAGGTCATAAAGCACAGCATTGATTGTAGATAATAGCAGCACAGACTCACAGTAATAGGTCATAAAGCACATTGTAGATAATAGAAGCACAGACTTACAGTAATAGGTCATAAAGCACATTGTAGATAATAGAAGCACAGACTTACAGTAATAGGTCATAAAGCACATTGTAGATAATAGCAGCACAGTCTCACAGTAATAGGTCATAAAGCACAGAATTGATTGTAGATAATAGCAGCACAGACTCACAGTAATAGGTCATAAAGCACATTGTAGATAATAGCAGCACAGTCTCACAGTAATAGGTCATAAAGCACAGAATTGATTGTAGATAATAGCAGCACAGACTCACAGTAATAGGTCATAAAGCACAGAATTGATTGTAGATAATAGCAGCACAGACTCACAGTAATAGGTCATAAAGCACAGAATTGATTGTAGATAATAGCAGCACAGACTCACAGTAATAGGTCATAAAGCACAGAATTGATTGTAGATAATAGCAGCACAGACTCACAGTAATAGGTCATAAAGCACATTGTAGATAATAGCAGCACAGACTTACAGTAATAGGTCATAAAGCACATTGTAGATAATAGCAGCACAGACTCACAGTAATAGGTCATAAAGCACATTGTAGATAATAGCAGCACAGACTCACAGTAATAGGTCATAAAGCACATTGTAGATAATAGCAGCACAGACTCACAGTAATAGGTCATAAAGCACATTGTAGATAATAGCAGCACAGACTCACAGTAATCGGTCATAAAGCACATTGTAGATAATAGCAGCACAGACTCACAGTAATAGGTCATAAAGCACATTTTAGATAATAGCAGCACAGACTCACAGTAGTAGGTCATAAAGCACATTGTAGATAATAGAAGCACAGACTCACAGTAATAGGTCATAAAGCACATTGTAGATAATAGAAGCACAGACTCACAGTAATAGGTCATAAAGCACATTGTAGATAATAGAAGCACAGACTCACAGTAATAGGTCATAAAGCACATTGTAGATAATAGAAGCACAGACTCACAGTAATAGGTCATAAAGCACAAAATTGATTGTAGATAATAGCAGCACAGACTCACAGTAATAGGTCATAAAGCACATTGTAGATAATAGCAGCACAGACTCACAGTAATAGGTCATAAAGCACATTTTAGATAATAGCAGCACAGACTCACAGTAATAGGTCATAAAGCACATTGTAGATAATAGAAGCACAGACTCACAGTAATAGGTCATATAGCACAAAATTGATTGTAGATAATAGCAGCACAGTCTCACAGTAATAGGTCATACAGCATTGATTGTAGATAATAGCAGCACAGACTCACAGTAATAGGTCATAAAGCACATTGTAGATAATAGAAGCACAGACTTACAGTAATAGGTCATAAAGCACATTGTAGATAATAGAAGCACAGACTTACAGTAATAGGTCATAAAGCACATTGTAGATAATAGAAGCACAGACTTACAGTAATAGGTCATAAAGCACATTGTAGATAATAGAAGCACAGTCTCACAGTAATAGGTCATAAAGCACATTGTAGATAATAGAAGCACAGTCTCACAGTAATAGGTCATAAAGCACATTGTAGATAATAGAAGCACAGACTTACAGTAATAGGTCATAAAGCACATTGTAGATAATAGAAGCACAGACTTACAGTAATAGGTCATAAAGCACATTGTAGATAATAGAAGCACAGACTCACAGTAATAGGTCATAAAGCACATTGTAGATAATAGAAGCACAGACTTACAGTAATAGGTCATAAAGCACATTGTAGATAATAGAAGCACAGTCTCACAGTAATAGGTCATAAAGCACATTGTAGATAATAGAAGCACAGTCTCAGAGTAATAGGTCATAAAGCACAGCATTGATTGTAGATAATAGCAGCACAGACTCACAGTAATAGGTCATAAAGCACATTGTAGATAATAGAAGCACAGACTTACAGTAATAGGTCATAAAGCACATTGTAGATAATAGAAGCACAGACTCACAGTAATAGGTCATAAAGCACATTGTAGATAATAGCAGCACAGACTCACAGTAATAGGTCATAAAGCACATTGTAGATAATAGCAGCACAGACTCACAGTAATAGGTCATAAAGCACATTGTAGATAATAGCAGCACAGACTCACAGTAATAGGTCATAAAGCACATTGTAGATAATAACAGCACAGACTCACAGTAATAGGTCATAAAGCACATTGTAGATAATAGAAGCACAGACTTACAGTAATAGGTCATAAAGCACATTGTAGATAATAGAAGCACAGACTTACAGTAATAGGTCATAAAGCACATTGTAGATAATAGCAGCACAGACTTACAGTAATAGGTCATAAAGCACAGCATTGATTGTAGATAATAGCAGCACAGAGTCACAGTAATAGGTCATAAAGCACAAAATTGATTGTAGATAATAGCAGCACAGACTTACAGTAATAGGTCATAAAGCACATTGTAGATAATAGCAGCACAGACTTACAGTAATAGGTCATAAAGCACATTGTAGATAATAGCAGCACAGACTTACAGTAATAGGTCATAAAGCACATTGTAGATAATAGCAGCACAGACTTACAGTAATAGGTCATAAAGCACATTGTAGATAATAGCAGCACAGACTTACAGTAATAGGTCATAAAGCACAGCATTGATTGTAGATAATAGCAGCACAGACTTAAAGTAAAAGCTAAGGTTGCGCACACAGCTATTGTAAATGCTCAGGAGCACAGATTGCTATGTCTGTAAACCAAGAAAACAAAGAAAATTAGATAGAAGTAAATTGGAAATGTATTTAAAATGACATACTCCACCTGAATCATGAAAACGATTTTGGGTTAATGTCCCTTTAAATGAGAAGTGACCTTGGTTACTGCAGTGGCAAACAGCTTTATCCTGGTTTGTACAAATGGCAAGTGGCCTGGTCGCTCCTGTTGCCTATGATGAGAAATATAACCAAGGGTCATGCACCTACAAACGAGACAGTCAACTGGAATTGGACACAAATTAGTAGCATTGGGCACAGCCACTCCTAGTTCACTTGTCCTTTTTACAAAAGTAAACATTTCTGAACAAAGACCTTTGAGTCTTTAAAGGGACATGAAACCCAAAAATTTTCTTTCATGATTCAGATAGAGAATACAATTTTAAACAACTTTCTAACGTACTTCTATTATCTAATCTGTTTCTTTCTCTTGGAATCATTTGTTGAAAGAGCAGCAATGCAGTACTGGTTCCTAGCTGAACACTTGGGTGAGCCAATCACACTCAATATATATATGCAGGCACCAATCAAACAGCTAGGGCCTAGGTTCTCTGCTGCCCCTGAGCTTGTCTAGATAAACCTTTCAGCAAATGATAACAAGAGAAGGAAACAAATTAAATAATAGAAGAAAATTGGAAAGTTGTTTAAAATTGTTTTCTCTATCTGAATCATGAAAGACAATTTTTGGGTTTCATGTCCCTTTACGTGTGGTTAGGGCAACTAGAAGTAGACTCCTTGCCCACTGTGCCTTGATGAATATAGCTGTTCCTACCTTATAAAGCCTGGGATATCTGCATAAATCTCTAACTCTCTAAGAAATGTGTTAGTTGTGGGGTTTACAAAGGGTTGTAATAGCTTTGAAATTGGAAATCTCATGAAAATGTATTTAAAGTACTTTACAAGGCAAGTGATTGGAATGTGGCTCCTAGCCTAGAAGAGAAAGCTAATGTATATATACAATTCAAAGGAAGCCAATATAATTATTGCATAAGGAGATACTTCTTATATGTTTACAATTTGAACAGAAACTAGATTCAGCTACTGCAATTCAACAATGTTTATGCTTGATTCTGCAGTAACCGACCCTGGCACACTCTAACGGACATTGCACAATACGAGAAAGACGGAGAGCTGCAAACCGTGAAGAGGAACCTTTCCAGCATGTTGGCACCGAGGAAAACTGCACAGCACAAGGTACCAGTGGAAAACCTTCTAAGATATTCTATCAAATATTAAAGGGACAGTCAACACCAGAATTTGTATTATTTAAAAAAAATAGCTAAACCCTGTATTACCCATTCCCTAGTTTTGCATAACCAACACAATAATATTAATACACTTTTTACCCTTATTTCTTTTGGGAAAAAAACTTGCATTTTAGCCAATCAGTGATGACTCCTAGGTAACTCCTCAGGCGTGAGCACAATGCTATCTATATAGCACACATGAACTAACGTCCTTTAGTTGTGAATTTTTTTAAAAAATGCATTCAGATAAGAGGTGGCCTTCAAGGGTAGCATATGAGCCTACCTAGGTTTAGCTTTCAACAAAGAATACCAGGGCCGGATTGGCCTACCGGGATTCCAGGATATTTCCGGGTGGATCACCTGGCTGGGGCCTGGGGACAGTAGCTGGGAAGGAGGGAGGCCACACACGGAGCAACCAGCGACTTTTAGTGCCCAGTGCTCACACATTAGAAGGAAGCAGCTTCACTACATATTAGCACCGCACGGAAAAGGGAGGGGGGGTGACATAAGTGCTCTATGTCCGCTGCCTGTACTGCGCATAGTCTGTGACACAAGAGTGAAGGAGGGAGCCAAGCTGGATCCTGGAGGACACGCACAAGGTAGAAATTGCAACCACTTTAACTGCTGCCTGCCTGGTTTTGTACAATATCCGTGTAAGGTCTATATTGTGCCAAGCAGTAATAGGATTTCTTTTTAACCTACACAAAGATGTGTTCGCTTTATTTTATTTGCACAAGCCCAGCCAGTAGTTGTGGCAAAGTTGTAGTGGCTTTAAAATCAGCTTCACTTATTATAAAAGCAGACCTTTATTTGGTCTTAATACACTGCAAATAAAAGTCTGCTTCCAGCTTGCTATAGGTCTTAGTCATGGCTGACTCTTGTTATTTAGTGCTATAAATGTCAATATACTACAATGAATTCAAAGGCTAATTTTGAAAAGTTGTCACTATATTGCAGTGACAAAACAGTCATTTAGACAAAGAACAGTTTTGATTCCCCAGTCCGGCTCTGAAGAATACCAAAAATCAAAGCAAAATTGATAATAAAAGTAAATTGGAAAGTTGTTTAAAATAGCATGCCCTATCTGAATCATGAAAGTGTATTTTTTACTTAACTGTCCCTTTAAGGTTTTATCAATTCAGAAACATTTGGGGGCCTATTTATCAAATGTCTGTCCGACATGATCCGATCAGCAGATCATGTCTGACAGACATCGCTGAATGCGGACAGCATACGCTCTCCGCATTCAGCATTGCACCAGCAGTTCTGGTGAATTGCTGGTGCAATGCCGCCCCCTGCAGATTCGCGGCCAATCGGCCTCTAGCAGGGGATGTCAATCAACCCGATCGTATCTGATCGGGTTGATTGCTGTCCACGGCCTCAGAGCATAGGGACGGGTTATGGTACAGCAGTCTTTAGACCGCTGCTTCATAACTTGCTGTTTCTGGCGAGCCTGAAGAAAGACGGAGCATCAAGCTCCAAAGCGAGCTTGATAAATATACCCCTTGGTGTGAAAATTAAATATACTTGTGTTTAAAAAAGGACTTGGTTACATTTATGTACAACTATGACTTGTTTTCCTGTATTCATTATGTAAGTTTTGTTGTTTAAGTGATATCTCTATTGTTAGGTGACATCAAAAATAGAGAAATGAATGTTATCAAATCCTGAAGAGCTGGTAGCAATATATTGTATATTATTTTTTATACCACACTTTTTGCACACACTCTTTTTGGATTCATTTTTCTTTACCTGTTTATGCTTTCTATTGCACTGGTGATAACCCTTTGATTAAATTTAAAAATATATTATGTCCATCAATAATCTTAAAAAGAGCCCATGGCTACAAAAGAATGTTTTTCCCCCAAAATGTGGGGTTTCTATAATGAGTGACACTTGTTCTTCAACTACTTCTAAAAATTGTAATAATAAATAATATATTGTCACAAAATTAAAGCTATACAGATGATCCCACAAGTTTTTTTTTTTTATGTGTAATATTTCAGTTTTCAAGACATCCATTATATTCCAATTATATTCCAAGACCACCACATGATGGCAGTAGAGAACTAGAAGTCTGATTTGAGAAATATACGGAATGTATATTTATATATATAATCAATGGGGCAGTAAAGTCAAAATGAAACTTAAATTGACAAAATAGAGTAAAGGGCTCAAAGATGTATATATGTGTGTGTATTTGTAAATGTGTTTGTATGTTTACATATGCATGTGCACACATACTGTACATACATACACAACAAACACATGCACACACACACACACACACACATATATATATATATATATATATACTGTATGTATATATATATATATATATATATATATATATATATATATACGTTGATTGGAGTAGCCGTGTTAGTCCAGATATTTAGATATCAAAATAACAAGAGTATTGCATTGAGCAATGATACTTTTTTATTGGACTAACTATACATTTATAAGTTGACAAGCTTTCGGAAGAGTTCCTTCCTTTATCAAGTCAGAAGCAGTACTGCTGTATTGCTTCTGACTTGATGAAGGAAGGAACTCTTCCGAAAGCTTGTCAATAAAAAAAGTATCATTGCTCAATGCAATACTCTTGTTATTTTGATATCTAAATCTCTGGACTAACACGGCTACTTGAATCAACGTAACTTTATGTCAGTATATGCTCTATGTATAGCTATATATTTCCCCTGTCTGTTCTCCTACACTGGACACAAGCCCCCATCATGATTTTTACGACACCTCCTCCTCTCCCTGCACTTTCTGTCTTCTTAGCTGTTCTGTTTTTTAAGATATAATCTGTAAATTCCATTGAATTGGTCAGTATTGCTTTAGACTTGATAAAGGAAGGAACTCTTCCGAAAGCTTGTCAACTTATAAATGTATAGTTAGTCCAATAAAAAAGTATCATTGCTCAATGCAATACTCTTGTTATTTTGAGATATATATATATATATATATATACATATAGGACAGAAAGGGTTAACAGCGCCTACAGATCCTGGTATAACTGTGAGGGATGTAGTGAAATTAGTCCATAAGTCCTGTTAGTATCCTATAGCCAAGTGTGTTTGTCCGAAGCTGTCATTCGCAGTAGACAGCACAGCACGAGAACAAACACACCTGGCCTTTGAGAGTCCTTAAGTCTCTGCTCTAACAGAGCGTGGCTGGGGGCGTGGCCGAGCATGGCTGGGGGCGTGACCGAGCGCGAGGGCCGTGAGGGGGAGTGGCCAAGCATGAAGGGGCGGGGCCAGGCGGACCGTGAAAGGCTGTGCAGTGAGAGCTCAAAAAAGCTCAAAAGAGGGGAGAGAGGGGGTAGGGAAAAGATAAGAAAGGTGAGAGAGAGTTCAAGAGGGGAGAGAGAGATCAAGAGGGGAGATAAAGGGAGCACAAGAGAGGGAGCAAAAGAGAGGGGGAGAGACAGCAAAAGAGAGGGGGAGGGAGAGCAAAAGAAAGGGGACAGAGAGATCAAAAGAGAGGGGGGGAAGAGAAAGAGAGGGGGAGGGGGAGAGAGAGAGGGGAGGCGAGAGAGAGAGGTGGGAGGAGGAGAGAGAGAGAGGGGAGAGAGAGGGGGGGAGGGAGAGAGAGAGGGGAGGGAGAGAGAGGGAGGGAGAGAGGGGGAGGGAGAGAGAGGGGGAGGGAAAGAGAGAGAGGGGAGGGGGAGTGAGAGAGAGAGGGGGGAGGGGGAGTGAGAGGGGAGGGGGAGTGAGAGGGGAGGGAGAGAGAGAGGGGGAGGGGGAGAGAGAGAGGGGAGGGAGAGAGAGAGGGGAGGGGGAAAGAGAGAGGGGAGGGGGAGAGAGAGGGGAGGGGGAGAGAGAGAGGGGAGAGAGAGAGGGGAGGGGGAGAGAGAGAGGGGAGGGAGAGAGGGGAGGGGGAGGGAGAGAGAGAGGGGAGGGGGAGGGAGAGAGAGAGGGGAGGGGGAGTGAGAGAGAGAGGGGGGAGATAGAGAGGGAGAGAGAAAGGAGAGAGAGGGGGGAGAGAGAGGGGGAGAGAGAGAGGGGAGAAAGAGAGAGAGGGGGAGAAAGAGAGAGGGGGGAGAGAGAGAGAGAGAGAGGGGGGAGAGAGAGATAGAGGGGAGAGAGCGCAAAAGAGGGGGGAGAGAGAGAGCACAAAAGAGGGGGGAGAGAGAGTGCGCAAAAAAGAGGGTGGGATAGAGAGAGCGCAAAAGAGGGGGGGATAGAGAGAGCGCAAAAGAGGGGGGAGAGAGCGCAAAAGAGAGGGGAAGAGAGAGCGCAAAAGAGAGGGGGAGAGAGGGAGAGCAAAAGAAAGGGGACAGAGAGATCAAAAGAGAGGGGGGAAGAGAAAGAGAGGGGGAGGGGGAGAGAGAGAGGGGAGGAGAGAGAGGGGAGGAGAGAGAGAGAGAGAGGTGGGAGGAGGAGAGAGAGAGAGGGGAGAGAGAGAGGGGAGGGGGAGAGAGAGAGGGGAGGGAGAGAGAGAGGGGAGGGGGAGGGAGAGAGAGAGGGGAGGGAGAGAGAGAGGGGAGGGGGAGTGAGAGAGAGAGGGGGGAGATAGAGAGGGAGAGAGAAAGGAGAGAGAGGGGGAGAGAGAGAGGGGGAGAGAGAGAGGGGAGAAAGAGAGAGGGGGAGAGAGAGAGAGGGGGGGAGAGAGAGAGAGAGAGGGGGAGAGAGAGATAGAGGGGAGAGAGCGCAAAAGAGGGGGGAGAGAGAGAGCGCAAAAGAAGGGGAGAGAGAGTGCGCAAAAGAGGGTGGGATAGAGAGAGCGCAAAAGAGGGGGGATAGAGAGAGCGCAAAAGAGGGGGGGAGAGCGCAAAAGAGAGGGGAAGAGAGAGCGCAAAAGAGAGGGGGAGAGAGGGAGAGCAAAAGAAAGGGGACAGAGAGATCAAAAGAGAGGGGGGAAGAGAAAGAGAGGGGGAGGGGGAGAGAGAGAGGGGAGGAGAGAGAGGGGAGGAGAGAGAGAGAGAGAGAGGTGGGAGGAGGAGAGAGAGAGAGGGGAGAGAGAGGGGGAAGGGAGAGAGAGAGGGGGAGGGAGAGAGAGAGGGGGAGGGAGAGAGAGGGGGAGGGAGAGAGAGAGGGGAGGGGGAGTGAGAGAGAGAGAGGGGAGGGGGAGTGAGAGGGGAGGGAGAGAGAGAGGGGGGAGAGAGAGAGGGGAGGGAGAGAGAGAGGGGAGGGGGAGAGAGAGGGGGGAGGGAGAGGGAGAGAGAGAGGGGAGGGGGAGTGAGAGAGAGAGGGGGAGATAGAGTTAGAGAGGGAGAGAGAGAGAGGGGAGAGAGAGAGGGGAGAAAGAGAGAGAGGGGGAGAAAGAGAGAGAGGGGGAGAGAGAGAGAGGGGGGAGAGAGAGAGATAGAGGGGAGAGAGCGCAAAAGAGGGGGGGAGAGAGATAGCACAAAAGAGGGGGGAGAGAGAGTGCGCAAAAGAGGGTGGGATAGAGAGAGCGCAAAAGAAGGGGGATAGAGAGAGCGCAAAAGAGGGGGAGAGAGAGAGAGCGCAAAAGAGAGGGGGAGAGAGAGCGCAAAAGAGAGGGGGAGAGAGAGAGCTCAAAAGAGAGGGGAGAGAGAGAGTGCAAAAGAGGGGGGAGAGAGAGCGCAAAAGAGGGGGAAGAGAAAGCGCAAAAGAGAGGGGGGAGAGAGATCTCAAAAGAGAGGGGGAGAGAAAGCGCAAAAGAGAGGGGGGAGAGAGAGCAAAAGAGAGGGGCAGGGAGAGAGCGCAAGGGTTGGAACTGCTGTACCCTGCAAAAAATGGCCTGTGTGAACGGGCTTTAGGACTAGTTAATAATAAATGATGGATCGCCAAATGTTGATTAATATGTAGCAATTATATTCCTAGTGGTGTTGGATAGTAAAGAATACCCTTACCAGATATTACCCCAATCTAATGAGGTAAGTATGCCGCACCGGGGTGTATATGTAGGTGGTAGATCACTTCTGGACACCGGTGGATTCTCCCTTTTTGGTTTCGTCTGCCTCCTGGAGTATGTGGGGATGTAATTCTTGCAGTGAAGATATCCCACAAACTTCTTGTGCAGATGTGTTTGTTGCCTCTTAGAGTTATTCTCTATCCTGGTATGAACTTTCTACTC